>NW_026696596.1:0-59885 GCF_030435755.1 Ochotona princeps | reverse complement strand
TTGATGTTAGTGAGCCAAATGGACTTGTTCACCCACAAGAACCACTCGGCTGATCCTTCTTCAATATGCCCTTCACCAACATGCAGTGTTTCCTTGATTGAATTAGCTCTCACACCAATATTTGTGTCTAGATCCTTTGCATGAGAGCTATCTGAAAACGGCTGTGGCGCTGAAGTTGCCTGTGAATGTGGAGTTGGTGGCATGTGAAACCCGTATGTGGAGCATTCGTTTGTGTGGGATGCTCTACCAGGTTCATTCCTAGATAATGCACTCAGAGGGCACTAAGCATAGAGTGTGTAAACTGAGTTTCCTTGAGAGCTGCTTGGAAGCCTGATGGTGTGTGAAGTTAGTGAGCCAAATGGACTTGTTCTCCCACAAGAACCACTCAGCTGATCCTTTTTCAATATGCCCTTCACCAACATGCAGTGTTTCCTTGATTGAATTAGCTCTCACACCAATATTTGCGTCTAGAGCCTTTGCATTGAGGGCTATCTGAAACGGCTGTGGCGCTGAAGTTGCCTGTGAATGTGGAGTTGGTGGCATGTGAAACCGCATGTGGAGCATTCGTTTGTGTGGGATGCTCTACAGTTTCTTTCCTAGATAATGCACACAAAGGGCACTAAGCATAGAGTGTGAAAACTGAGTTTCCTTGAGAGCTGCTTGGAAGCCTGATGGTGTGTGAAGTTAGTGAGCCAAATGGAGTTGTTCTCCCACAAGAACCACTCGGCTGATCCTTCTTCAATATGCCCTTCACCAACATGCAGTGTTTCCTTGATTGAATTAGCTCTCACACCAATATTTGCGTCTAGAGCCTTTGCATTGAGGGCTATCTGAAAACGGCTGTGGCGCTGAAGTTGCCTGTGAATGTGGAGTTGGTGGCATGTGAAACGCGCAAGTGGAGCATTTGTTTGTGTGGGATGCTCTACCAGCTTTATTTCAGTCCTAGGCACTCAAAGGGCACTAAGCATAGAGTGAGAAAACTGAGTTTCCTTGAGAGCTGCTTGGAAGCCTGATGGTGTGTGATGTTAGTGAGCCAAATGGACTTGTTCTCCCACAAGAACCAGTCGGCTGATCCTTCTTCAATATGCCCTTCACCAACATGCAGTGTTTCCTTGATTGAATTAGCTCTCACACCAATATTTGCGTCTAGAGCCTTTGCATTGAGAGCTCTCTGAAAACGCTGTGGCTCTGAAGTTGCCTGTGAATGTGGAGTTGGTGGCATGTGAAACCCGTATGTGGAGCATTCGTTTGTGTGGATGCTCTACCAGGTTCATTCCTAGATAATGCACTCAGAGGGCACTAAGCATAGAGTGTGTAAACTGAGTTTCCTTGAGAGCTGCTTGGAAGCCTGATGGTGTGTGAAGTTAGTGAGCAAATGGAGTTGTTCTCCCACAAGAACCACTCGGCTGATCCTTCCTCAATATGCCCTTCACCAACATGCAGTGTTTCCTTGATTGAATAGCTCTCACACCAATATTTGCGTCTAGAGCCTTTGCATTGAGGGCTATCTGAAAACGGCTGTGGCGCTGAAGTTGCCGGAGAATGTGGAGTTGGTGGCATGTGAAACCCGCAAGTGGAGCATTCGTTTGTGTGGGATGCTCTACCAGGTTCATTCCTAGATAATGCACTCAAAGGGCACTAAGCATAGAGTGTGAAAACTGAGTTTCTTGAGAGCTGCTTGGAAGCCTGATGGTGTGTGAAGTTAGTGAGCCAAATGGAGTTGTTCTCCCACAAGAACACTCGGCTGATCCTTCTTCAATATGCCCTTCACCAACATGCAGTGTTTCCTTGATTGAATTAGCTCTCACAACAAAATTTGCGTCTAGAGCCTTTGCATTGAGGGCTATCTGAAAACGGCTGTGGCGCAGAAGTTGCCTGTGAATGTGGAGTTGGTGGCATGTGAACCCCGCATGTGGAGCATTCGTTTGTGTGGGATGCTCTACCAGTTTCTTTCCTAGATAATGCACACAAAGGGCACTAAGCATAGAGTGTGAAAACTGAGTTTCCTTGAGAGCTGCTTGGAAGCCTGATGGTGTGTGAAGTTAGTGAGCCAAATGGAGTTGTTCTCCCACAAGAACCACTCGGCTGATCCTTCTTCAATATGCCCTTCACCAACATGCAGTGTTTCCTTGATTGAATTAGCTCTCACACCAATACTTGCGTCTAGAGCCTTTGCATTGAAGGGCTATCTGAAAACGGCTGTGGCGCTGAAGTTGCCTGAGAATGTGGAGTTGGTGGCATGTGAACCCGCATGTGGAGCATTCGTTTGTGTGGGATGCTCTACCAGGTTCATTCCTAGATAATGCACTCAAAGGGCACTAAGCATAGAGTGTGAAAACTGAGTTTCTTGAGAGCTGCTTGGAAGCCTGATGGTGTGTGAAGTTAGTGAGCCAAATGGAGTTGTTCTCCCACAAGAACCACTCAGCTGATTCTTCTTCAATATGCCCTTCACCAACATGTAGTGTTTCTTTGATTGAATTAGCTCTCACACCAATATTTGCGTCTAGAGCCTTTGCATTGAGGGCTATCTGAAAATGGCTGTGACGCTGAAGTTTGCCTGTGAATGTGGAGTTGGTGGCATGTGAAACCCGCAAGTGGAGCATTCGTTTGTGTGGGATGCTCTACCAGGTTCATTCCTAGATAATGCACTCAAAGGGCACTAAGCATAGAGTGTGAAAACTGAGTTTCCTTGAGAGCTGCTTGGAAGCCTGATGGTGTGTGAAGTTAGTGAGCCAAATGGAGTTGTTCTCCCACAAGAACCACTCGGCTGATCCTTCCTCAATATGCCTTCACGAACATGCAGTGTTTCCTTGATTGAATTAGCTCTCACACCAATATTTGCGTCTAGAGCCTTTGCATTGTGGGCTATCTGAAAACGGCTGTGACGCTGAAGTTGCCTGTGAATGTGGAGTTGGTGGCATGTGAAACCCGCACGTGGAGCATTCGTTTGTGTGGGATGCTCTACCAAGTTCATTCCTAGATAATGCACTCAAAGGCACTAAGCATAGAGTGTGAAAACTGAGTTTCCTTGAGAGCTGCTTGGAAGCCTGATGGTGTGTGAAGTTAGTGAGCCAAATGGAGTTTTTCTCCCACAAGAACCACTTGCTGATCCTCTTCAACATGCCTTCACCAACATGCGGTGTTTCCTTGATTGAATTAGCTCTCACACCAATATTTGCGTCTAGAGCCTTTGCATTGAGGGCTATCTGAAAACGGCTGTGGCGCTGAAGTTGCCTGAGAATGTGGAGTTGGTGGCATGTGAAACCCGCATGTGGAGCATTCGCTTCTTGTTATGCTCACCAAGCTTCTTTCAGTCCTAGGCACTGAAAGGGCACTAAGCATAGAGTGTGAAAACTGAGTTTCCTTGAGAGCTGCTTGGAAGCCTGATGGTGTGTGAAGTTAGTGAGCCAAATGGAGTTGTTCTCCCACAAGAACCACTCAGCTGATTCCTTCTTCAATATGCCCTTCACCAACATGCAGTGTTTCTTTGATTGAATTAGCTCTCACACCAATATTTGCGTCTCCAGCCTTTGAATTGAGGGCTATCTGAAAATGGCTGTGACGCTGAAGTTTGCTGTGAATGTGGAGTTGGTGGCATGTGAAACCCGCATATGGAGCATTCGTTTGTGTGGGATGCTCTACCAGGTCATTCCTAGATAATGCACACAAAGGGCACTAAGCATAGAGTGTGAAAACTGAGTTTCCTTGAGAGCTGCTTGGAAGCCTGATGGTGTGTGAAGTTAGTGAGCCAAATGGAGTTGTTCTCCCACAAGAACCACTCGGCTGATCCTTCTTCAATATGCCCTTCACCACATGCAGTGTTTCCTTGATTGAATTAGCTCTCACACCAATATTTGCGTCTAGAGCCTTTGCATTGAGGGCTATCTGAAAATGACTGTGGCGCTGAAGTTGCCTGTGAATGTGGAGTTGGTGGCATGTGAAACCCGCATGTGGAGCATTCGTTTGTGTGGGATGCTCACCAAGCTTCATTCAGTCCTAGGCACTCAAGGGCACTAAGCATAGAGTGTGAAAACTGAGTTTCCTTGAGAGCTGCTTGGAAGCCTGATGGTGTGTGAAGTTAGTGAGCCAAATGGAGTTGTTCTCCCACAAGAACCACTCGGCTGATCCTTCCTCAATATGCCCTTCACCAACATGCAGTGTTTCCTTGATTGAATTAGCTCTCACACCAATATTTGCGTCTAGAGCCTTTGCATTGAGGGCTATCTGAAAACGGCTGTGGCGCTGAAGTTGCCTGTGAATGTGGAGTTGGTGGCATGTGAAAGCCGCATGTGGAGCATTCGTTTGTGTGGGATGCTCACCAAGTTTATTCCTAGATAATGCACACAAAGGGCACTAAGCATAGAGTGTGAAACTGAGTTTCCTTGAGAGCTGCTTGGAAGCCTGATGGTGTGTGAAGTTAGTGAGCCAAATGGAGTTGTTCTCCCACAAGAACCACTCAGCTGATCCTTCTTCAATATGCCCTTCACCAACATGCAGTGTTTCCTTGATTGAATTAGCTCTCACACCAATATTTGCGTCTAGAGCCTTTGCATTGAGAGCTATCTGAAAACGGCTGTGGCGCTGAAGTTGCCTATGAATGTGGAGTTGGTGGCATGTGAAAGCCGCATGTGGAGCATTCGTTTGTGTGGGATGCTCTACCAGGTTCATTCCTAGATAATGCACTCAAAGGGCACTAAGCATAGAGTGTGAAAAATGAGTTGCCTTGAGAGCTGCTTGGAAGCCTGATGGTGTGTGAAGTTAGTGAGCCAAATGGACTTGTTCTCCCACAAGAACCACTTGGCTGATCCTTCTTCAATATGCCCTTCACCAACATGCAGTGTTTCCTTGAATGAATTAGCTCTCACAACAAAATTTGCGTCTAGAGCCTTTGCATTTAGGGTATATCTGAAAACGGCTGTGGCGCTGAAGTTGCCTGAGAATGTGGAGTTGGTGGCATGTGAAACCCGCATGTGGAGCATTCGTTTGTGTGGGATGCTCACCAAGCTTCATCTCAGTACTAGGAACTCAAAGGGCACTTAGCATAGAGTGTGAAAACTGAGTTTCCTTGAGAGCTGCTTGGAAGCCTGATGATGTGTGAAGTTAGAGAGCCAAATGGAGTTGTTCTCCCACAAGAACCACTCGGCTGATCCTTCCTCAATATGCCCTTCACCAACATGCAGTGTTTCCTTGATTGAATTAGCTCTCACACCAATATTTGCGTCTAGAGCCTTTGCATTGAGGGCTATCTGAAAATGGCTGTGGCGCTGAAGTTGCCTGTGAATGTGGAGTTGGTGGCATGTGAAACGCGCAAGTGGAGCATTCGTTTGTGTGGGATGCTCTACCAGCTTTATTTCAGTCTTTGGCACTCAAAGGGCACTAAGCATAGAGTGAGAAAAATGAGTTTCCTTGAGAGCTGCTTGGAAGCCTGATGGTGTGTGATGTTAGTGAGCCAAATGGACTTGTTCTCCCACAAGAACCACTCGGCTGATCCTTCTTCAATATGCCCTTCACCAACATGCAGTGTTTCCTTGATTGAATTAGCTCTCACACCAATATTTGTGTCTAGATCCTTTGCATTGAGAGCTATCTGAAAACGGCTGTGGCGCTGAAGTTGCCTGTGAATGTGGAGTTGGTGGCATGTGAAACCCGTATGTGGAGCATTCGTTTGTGTGGGATGCTCTACCAGGTTCATTCCTAGATAATGCACTCAGAGGGCACTAAGCATAGAGTGTGTAAACTGAGTTTCCTTGAGAGCTGCTTGGAAGCCTGATGGTGTGTGAAGTTAGTGAGCCAAATGGACTTGTTCTCCCACAAGAACCACTCAGCTGATCCTTTTTCAATATGCCCTTCACCAACATGAAGTGTTTCCTTGATTGAATTAGCTCTCACACCAATATTTGCGTCTAGAGCCTTTGCATTGAGGGCTATCTGAAAACGGCTGTGGCGCTGAAGTTGCCTGTGAATGTGGAGTTGGTGGCATGTGAAACCCGCATGTGGAGCATTCGTTTGTGTGGGATGCTCTACCAGTTTCTTTCCTAGATAATGCACACAAAGGGCACTAAGCATAGAGTGTGAAAACTGAGTTTCCTTGAGAGCTGCTTGGAAGCCTGATGGTGTGTGAAGTTAGTGAGCCAAATGGACTTGTTCTCCCACAAGAACCACTCGGCTGATCCTTCTTCAATATGCCCTTCACCAACATGCAGTGTTTCCTTGAATGAATTAGCTCTCACAACAAAATTTGCGTCTAGAGCCTTTGCATTTAGGGTATATCTGAAAACGGCTGTGGCGCTGAAGTTGCCTGAGAATATGGAGTTGGTGGCATGTGAAACCCGCATGTGGAGCATTCGTTTGTGTGGGATGCTCACCAAGCTTCATCTCAGTTCTAGGCACTCAAAGGGCACTTAGCATAGAGTGTGAAAACTGAGTTTCCTTGAGAGCTGCTTGGAAGCCTGATGGTGTGTGAAGTTAGTGAGCCAAATGGAGTTGTTCTCCCACAAGAACCACTCGGCTGATCCTTCTTCAATATGCCCTTCACCAACATGCAGTGTTTCCTTGATTGAATTAGCTCTCACACCAATATTTGCGTCTAGAGCCTTTGCATTGAGGGCTATCTGAAAACGGCTGTGGCGCTGAAGTTGCCTGTGAATGTGGAGTTGGTGGCATGTGAAACGCGCAAGTGGAGCATTCGTTTGTGTGGGATGCTCTACCAGCTTTATTTCAGTCCTAGGCACTCAAAGGGCACTAAGCATAGAGTGAGAAAACTGAGTTTCCTTGAGAGCTGCTTGGAAGCCTGATGGTGTGTGATGTTAGTGAGCCAAATGGACTTGTTCTCCCACAAGAACCAGTCGGCAGATCCTTCTTCAATATGCCCTTCACCAACATGCAGTGTTTCCTTGATTGAATTAGCTCTCACACCAATATTTGCGTCTAGAGCCTTTGCATTGAGAGCTATCTGAAAACGGCTGTGGCTCTGAAGTTGCCTGTGAATGTGGAGTTGGTGGCATGTGAAACCCGCATGTGGAGCATTCGTTTGTGTGGGATGCTCTACCAGGTTCATTCCTAGATAATGCACTCAGAGGGCACTAAGCATAGAGTGTGAAAACTGAGTTTCCTTGAGAGCTGCTTGGAAGCCTGATGGTGTGTGAAGTTAGTGAGCCAAATGGAGTTGTTCTCCCACAAGAACCACTCGGCTGATCCTTCCTCAATATGCCCTTCACCAACATGCAGTGTTTCCTTGATTGAATTAGCTCTCACACCAATATTTGCGTCTAGAGCCTTTGCATTGAGGGCTATCTGAAAACGGCTGTGGCGCTGAAGTTGCCGGAGAATGTGGAGTTGGTGGCATGTGAAACCCGCAAGTGGAGCATTCGTTTGTGTGGGATGCTCTACCAGCTTCATTCCTAGATAATGCACTCAAAGGGCACTAAGCATAGAGTGTGAAAACTGAGTTTTCTTGAGAGCTGCTTGGAAGCCTGATGGTGTGTGAAGTTAGTGAGCCAAATGGAGTTGTTCTCCCACAAGAACCACTCGGCTGATCCTTCTTCAATATGCCCTTCACCAACATGCAGTGTTTCCTTGATTGAATTAGCTCTCACAACAAAATTTGCGTCTAGAGCCTTTGCATTGAGGGCTATCTGAAAACGGCTGTGGCGCAGAAGTTGCCTGTGAATGTGGAGTTGGTGGCATGTGAACCCCGCATGTGGAGCATTCGTTTGTGTGGGATGCTCTACCAGGTTCATTCCTAGATAATGCACTCAAAGGGCACTAAGCATAGAGTGTGAAACTTAGTTTCCTTGAGAGCTGCTTGGAAGCCTGATGGTGTGTGAAGTTAGTGAGCCAAATGGAGTTGTTCTCCCACAAGAACCACTCGGCTGATCCTTCTTCAATATGCCCTTCACCAACATGCAGTGTTTCCTTGATTGAATTAGCTCTCACACCAATATTTGCGTCTAGAGCCTTTGCATTGAGGGCTATCTGAAAACGGCTGTGGCGCTGAAGTTGCCTGTGAATGTGGAGTTGGTGGCATGTGAAACCCGCAAGTGGAGCATTCGTTTGTGTGGGATGCTCACCAAGCTTCATTTCAGTCCTAGGCACTCAAAGGGCACGAAGCATAGAGTGTGAAAACTGAGTTTCCTTGAGAGCTGCTTGGAAGCCTGATGGTGTGTGAAGTTAGTGAGCCAAATGGAGTTGTTCTCCCACAAGAACCACTCGGCTGATCCTTCCTCAATATGCCTTCACCAACATGCAGTGTTTCCTTGATTGAATTAGCTCTCACACCAATATTTGCGTCTAGAGCCTTTGCATTGAGGGCTATCTGAAAACGGCTGTGACGCTGAAGTTGCCGGAGAATGTGGAGTTGGTGGCATGTGAAACCCGCATGTGGAGCATTCGTTTGTGTGGGATGCTCTACCAGGTTCATTCCTAGATAATGCACTCAAAGGGCACTCAGTATAGAGTGTGAAAACTGAATTTCCTTGAGAGCTGCTTGGAAGCCTGATGGTGTGTGAAGTTAGTGAGCCAAATGTAGTTGTTCTCCCACAAGAATCACTCAGCTGATCCTTCCTCAATATGCCCTTCACCAACATGCAGTGTTTCCTTGATTGAATTAGCTCTCACACCAATATTTGCGTCTAGAGCCTTTGCATTGAGGGCTATCTGAAACGGCTGTGGCGCTGAAGTTGCCTGTGAATGTGGAGTTGGTGGCATGTGAAACGCGCAAGTGGAGCATTCGTTTGTGTGGGATGCTCTACCAGCTTCATTTCAGTCCTAGGCACTCAAAGGGCACTAAGCATAGAGTGTGAAACTGAGTTTCCTTGAGAGCTGCTTGGAATCCTGATGGTGTGTGAAGTTAGTGAGCCAATGGACTTTTTCTCCCACAAGAACCACTCGGCTGATCCTTCTTCAATATGCCCTTCACCAACATGCAGTGTTTCCTTGATTGAATTAGCTCTCACACCAATATTTGTGTCTAGAGCCTTTGCATTGAGAGCTATCTGAAAATGGCTGTGGCGCTGAAGTTGCCTGTGAATGTGGAGTTGGTGGCATGTGAAACCCGCATGTGGAGCATTCGTTTGTGTGGGATGCTCTACCAGCTTCATTCCTAGATAATGCACTCAAAGGGCACTAAGCATAGAGTGTGAAAACTGAGTTTCCTTGAGAGCTGCTTGGAAGCCTGATGGTGTGTGAAGTTAGTGAGCCAAATGGAGTTGTTCTCCCCACAAGAACCACTCGCTGATCCTTCTTCAATATGCCCTTCACCAACATGCAGTGTTTCCCTGATTGAATTAGCTCTCACAAAAAAATTTGCGTCTAGAGCCTTTGCATTGAGGGCTATCTGAAAACGGCTGTGGCGCTGAAGTTGCCTGTGAATGTGGAGTTGTTGGCATGTGAACCCCGCATATGGAGCATTCGTTTGTGTGGGATGCTCACCATGCTTCATTTCAGTCCTAGGCACTCAAAGGACACTAAGCATAGAGTGTGAAAACTGAGTTTGCTTGAGAGCTGCTTGGAAGCCTGATGGTGTGTGAAGTTAGTGAGCCAAATGGAGTTGTTCTCCCACAAGAACCACTCGGCTGATCCTTCTTCATATGCCCTTCACCAACATGCAGTGTTTCCTTGATTGAATTAGCTCTCACACCAATACTTGCGTCTAGAGCCTTTGCATTGAGGGCTATCTGAAAACGGCTGTGGCGCTGAAGTTGCCTGAGAATGTGGAGTTGGTGGCATGTGAAACCCGCATGTGGAGCATTCGTTTGTGTGGGATGCTCTACCAGTTCATTCCTAGATAATGCACTCAAAGGGCACTAAGCATAGAGTGTGAAAACTGAGTTTCCTTGAGAGCTGCTTGGAAGCCTGATGGTGTGTGAAGTTAGTGAGCCAAATGGAGTTGTTCTCCCACAGAACCACTCGGCTGATCCTTCTTCAATATGCCCTTCACCAACATGCAGTGTTTCCTTGATTGAATTAGCTCTCACACCAATACTTGCGTCTAGAGCCTTTGCATTGAGAGTTATCTGAAAACGGCTGTGGCGCTGAAGTTGCCTGTGAATGTGGAGTTGGTGGCATGTGAAACCGGCATGTGGAGCATTGTTTGTGTAGGAGGCTCACCAAGCTTCATTTCAGTCCTAGGCACTCAAAGGGCACTAAGCATAGGGTGTGAAAACTGAGTTTCCTTGAGAGCTGCTTGGAAGCCTGATGGTGTGTGAAGTTAGTGAGCCAAATGCAGTTGTTCTCCCAAAAGAACCACTCAGCTGATTCTTCTTCAATATGCCCTTCACCAACATGCAGTGTTTCCTTGATTGAATTAGCTCTCACACCAATATTTGCGTCTAGAGCCTTTGCATTGAGGGCTATCTGAAAACGGCTGTGGCGCTGAAGTTGCCTGAGAATGTGGAGTTGGTGGCATGTGAAACCCGCATGTGGAGCATTTGTTTGTGTGGGATGCTCTCCAAGCTTCATTTCAGTCCTAGACACTCAAAGGACACTAAGCATAGAGTGTGAAAACTGAGTTTCCTTGAGAGCTGCTTGGAAGCCTGATGGTGTGTGAAGTTAGTGAGCCAAATGGAGTTGTTCTCCTACAAGAACCACTCGGTTGATCCTTCTTCAATATGCCCTTCACCAACATGCAGTGTTTCCTTGATTGAATTAGCTCTCACACCAAAATTTGCGTCTAGAGCCTTTGCATTGAGGGCTATCTGAAAACGGCTGTGGCGCTGAAGTTGCCTGAGAATGTGGAGTTGGTGGCATGTGAAACCCGCATGTGGAGCATTCTTTTGTGTGGGATGCTCACCAAGGTTCATTTCAGTCCTAGATAATGCACTCAAAGGACACTAAGCATAGAGTGTGAAAACTGAGTTTCCTTGAGAGCTGCTTGGAAGCCTGATGGTGTGTGAAGTTAGTGAGCCAAATGCAGTTGTTCTCCCACAAGAACCACTCGGCTGATCCTTCTTCAATATGCCCTTCACCAACATGCAGTGTTTCCTTGTTTGAATTAGCTCTCACATCAATATTTGCATCTAGAGCCTTTGCATTGAGGGCTATCTGAAAACGGCTGTGGCGCTGAAGTTGCCTGTGAATGTGGAGTTGGTGGCATGTGAAACCCGCATGTGGAGCATTCGTTTGTGTGGGATGCTCACCAAGGTTCATTTCAGTCCTAGGCACTCAAAGGACACTAAGCATAGAGTGTGAAAACTGAGTTTCCTTGAGAGCTGCTTGGAAGCCTGATGGTGTGTGAACTTAGAGAGCCAAATGGAGTTGTTCTCCCACAAGAACCACTCGGCTGATCCTTCTTCAATATGCCCTTCACCAACATGCAGTGTTTCCTTCATTGAATTAGCTCTCACACCAACATTTGCGTCTAGAGCCTTTGCATTGAGGGTTATCTGAAAACGGCTGTGACGCTGAAGTTGCCTGTGAATGTGGAGTTGGTGGCATGTGAAACCCGCATGTGGAGCATTCGTTTGTGTGGGATGCTCACCAAGCTTCATTTCAGTCCTAGGCACTCAAAGGACACTAAGCATAGAGTGTGAAAACTGAGTTTCCTTGAGAGCTGCTTGGAAGCCTGATGGTGTGTGAAGTTAGTGAGCCAAATGGAGTTGTTCTCCCACAAGAACCACTCGGCTGATCCTTCTTCAATATGCCCTTCACCAACATGCAGTGTTTCCTTGATTGAATTAGCTCTCACACCAATATTTGCGTCTAGAGCCTTTGCATTGAGGGCTATCTGAAAACGGCTGTGGCGCTGAAGTTGCTTGAGAATGTGGAGTTGGTGGCATGTGAAACCCGCATGTGGAGCATTCGTTTGTGTGGGATGCTCTACCAGGTTCATTCCTAGATAATGCACTTAAAGGGCACTAAGCATAGAGTGTGAAAACTGAGTTTCCTTGAGAGCTGCTTGGCAGCCTGATGGTGTGTGAAGTTAGTGAGCCAAATGGAGTTGTTCTCCCACAAGAACCACTCGGCTGATCCTTCTTCAATATGCCCTTCACCAACATGCAGTGTTTCCTTCATTGAATTAGCTCTCACACCAATATTTGCGTCTAGAGCCTTTGCATTGAGGGCTATCTGAAAACGGCTGTGGCGCTGAATTTGCCTGTGAATGTGGAGTTGGTGGCATGTGAAACCCGCATGTGGAGCATTCGTTTGGGTGGGATGCTCTACCAGCTTCATTTCAGTCCTAGGCACTCAAAGGGCACTAAGCATAGAGTGAGAAAACTGAGTTTCCTTGAGAGCTGCTTGGAATCCTGATGGTGTGTGAAGTTAGTGAGCCAAATGGACTTTTTCTCCCACAAGAACCACTCGGCTGATCCTTCTTCAATATGCCCTTCACCAACATGCAGTGTTTCCTTGATTGAATTAGCTCTCACACCAATATTTGCGTCTAGAGCTTTTGCATTGAGAGCTATCTGAAAACGGCTGTGGCGCTGAAGTTGCCTGTGAATGTGGAGTTGGTGGCATGTGAAACCCGTATGTGGAGCATTCGTTTGTGTGGGATGCTCTACCAGGTTCATTCCTAGATAATGCACTCAAAGGGCACTAAGCATAGAGTGTGTAAACTGAGTTTACTTGTGAGCTGCTTGGAAGCCTGATGGTGTGTGAAGTTAGTGAGCCAAATGGACTTGTTCTCCCACAAGAACCACTCAGCTGATCCTTCTTCAATATGCCCTTCACCAACATGCAGTGTTTCCTTGATTGGAATAGCTCTCACACCAATATTTGCGCCTAGAGCCTTTGCATTGAGGGCTATCTGAAAACGGCTGTGGCGCTGAAGTTGCCTGTGAATGTGGAGTTGGTGGCATGTGAAACCCGCATGTGGAGCATTCGTTTGTGTGGGATGCTCTACCAGGTTCATTCCTAGATAATGCACTCAAAGGGCACTAAGCATAGAGTGTGAAAACTGAGTTTCCTTGAGAGCTGCTTGGAAGCCTGATGGTGTGTGAAGTTAGTGAGCCAAATAGAGTTGTTCTCCCACAAGAACCACTCGGCTGATCCTTCTTCAATATGCCCTTCACCAACATGCAGTGTTTCCTTGATTGAATTAGCTCTCACACCAATATTTGCTTCTAGAGCCTTTCATTGAGGGCTATCTGAAAACGGCTGTGGCGCTGAAGTTGCCTGTGAATGTGGAGTTGGTGGCATGTGAAACGCGCAAGTGGAGCATTCGTTTGTGTGGGATGCTCTCCAAGCTTCATTTCAGTCCTAGGCACTCAAAGGGCACTAAGCATAGAGTGTGAAAACTGAGTTTCCTTGAGAGCTGCTTGGAAGCCTGATGGTGTGTGAAGTTAGTGAGCCAAATGGAGTTGTTCTCCCACAAGAACCACTCGGCTGATCCTTCTTCAATATGCCCTTCACCAACATGCAGTGTTTCCTTGATTGAATTAGCTCTCACACCAATATTTGCGTCTAGAGCCTTTGCATTGAGGGCTATCTGAAAACGGCTGTGGCGCTGAAGTTGCCTGTGAATGTGGAGTTGGTGGCATGTGAAACCCGCATGTGGAGCATTCTTTTTTGTGGGATGCTCTACCAGCTTCATTTCAGTCCTAGGCACTGAAAGGGCACTAAGCATAGAGTGTGAAAACTGAGTTTCCTTGAGAGCTGCTTGGAAGCCTGATGGTGTGTGAAGTTAGTGAGCCAAATGGAGTTGTGTTCCCACAAGATCCACTCGGCTGATCCTTCTTCAATATGCCCTTCACCAACATGCAGTGTTTCCTTGATTGAATTAGCTCTCACACCAATATTTGCGTCTAGAGCCTTTGCATTGAGGGCTATCTGAAAACGGCTGTGGCGCTGAAGTTGCCTGAGAATGTGGAGTTGGTGGCATGTGAAACCCGCAAGTGGGGCATTCGTTTGTGTGGGATGCTCACCAAGCTTCATTTCAGTCCTAGGCACTCAAAGGGCACTAAGCATAGAGTGTGAAAACTGAGTTTCCTTGAGAGCTGCTTAGAAGCCTGATGGTGTGTGAAGTTAGTGAGCCAAATGGAGTTGTTCTCCCACAAGAACCACTCGGCTGATCCTTCCTCAATATGCCCTTCACCAACATGCAGTGTTTCCTTCATTGAATTAGCTCTCACACCAATATTTGCTCCTAGAGCCTTTGCATTGAGGGCTATCTGAAAACTGCTGTGGCGCTGAAGTTGCCTGAGAATGTGGAGTTGGTGGCATGTGAAACCCGCATGTGGAGCATTCGTTTGTGTGGGATGCTCAACAAGCTTCATTTCAGTCCTAGGCACTCAAAGGGCACTAAGCATAGAGTGTGAAAACTGAGTTTCCTTGAGGGCTGCTTGGAAGCCTGATGGTGTGTGAAGTTAGTGAGCCAAATGGAGTTGTTCTCCCACAAGAACCACTCGGCTGATCCTTCCTCAATATGCCCTTCACCAACATGCAGTGTTTCCTTGATTGAATTAGCTCTCACACCAATATTTGCTTCTAGAGCCTTTGCATTGAGGGCTATCTGAAAACGGCTGTGGCGCTGAAGTTGCCTGTGAATGTGGAGTTGGTGGCATGTGAAACGCGCAAGTGGAGCATTCGTTTGTGTGGGATGCTCTACCAGCTTCATTTCAGTCCTAGGCACTCAAAGGGCACTAAGCATAGAGTGAGAAAACTGAGTTTCCTTGAGAGCTGCTTGGAATCCTGATGGTGTGTGAAGTTAGTGAGCCAAATGGAGTTGTTCTCCCACAAGAACCACTCGGCTGATCCTTCTTCAATATGCCCTTCACCAACATGCAGTGTTTCCTTGATTGAATTAGCTCTCACACCAATATTTGCGTCTAGATCCTTTGCATTGAGAGGTATCTGAAAACGGCTGTGGCGCTGAAGTTGCCTGTGAATGTGGAGTTGGTGGCATGTGAAACCCGCATGTGGAGCATTCGTTTGTGTGGAATGCTCTACCAGGTTCATTCCTAGATAATGCACTCAGAGGGCACTAAGCATAGAGTGTGAAAACTGAGTTTCCTTGAGAGCTGCTTGGAAGCCTGATGGTGTGTGAAGTTAGTGAGCCAAATGGAGTTGTGTTCCCACAAGATCCAATCGGCTGATCCTTCTTCAATATGCCCTTCACCAACATGCAGTGTTTCCTTGATTGAATTAGCTCTCACACCAATATTTGCGTCTAGAGCCTTTGCATTGAGGGCTATCTGAAAACGGCTGTGACGCTGAAGTTGCCGGAGAATGTGGAGTTGGTGGCATGTGAAACCCGCATGTGGAGCATTCGTTTGTGTGGGATGCTCTACCAGGTTCATTCCTAGATAATGCACTCAAAGGGCACTCAGTATAGAGTGTGAAAACTGAATTTCCTTGAGAGCTGCTTGGAAGCCTGATGGTGTGTGAAGTTAGTGAGCCAAATGTAGTTGTTCTCCCACAAGAATCACTCAGCTGATCCTTCCTCAATATGCCCTTCACCAACATGCAGTGTTTCCTTGATTGAATTAGCTCTCACACCAATATTTGCGTCTAGAGCCTTTGCATTGAGGGCTATCTGAAAACGGCTGTGGCGCTGAAGTTGCCTGTGAATGTGGAGTTGGTGGCATGTGAAACGCGCAAGTGGAGCATTCGTTTGTGTGGGATGCTCTACCAGCTTCATTTCAGTCCTAGGCACTCAAAGGGCACTAAGCATAGAGTGTGAAAACTGAGTTTCCTTGAGAGCTGCTTGGAATCCTGATGGTGTGTGAAGTTAGTGAGCCAAATGGACTTTTTCTCCCACAAGAACCACTCGGCTGATCCTTCTTCAATATGCCCTTCACCAACATGCAGTGTTTCCTTGATTGAATTAGCTCTCACACCAATATTTGTGTCTAGAGCCTTTGCATTGAGAGCTATCTGAAAATGGCTGTGGCGCTGAAGTTGCCTGTGAATGTGGAGTTGGTGGCATGTGAAACCCGCATGTGGAGCATTCGTTTGTGTGGGATGCTCTACCAGCTTCATTCCTAGATAATGCACTCAAAGGGCACTAAGCATAGAGTGTGAAAACTGAGTTTCCTTGAGAGCTGCTTGGAAGCCTGATGGTGTGTGAAGTTAGTGAGCCAAATGGAGTTGTTCTCCCACAAGAACCACTCGGCTGATCCTTCTTCAATATGCCCTTCACCAACATGCAGTGTTTCCCTGATTGAATTAGCTCTCACAAAAAAATTTGCGTCTAGAGCCTTTGCATTGAGGGCTATCTGAAAACGGCTGTGGCGCTGAAGTTGCCTGTGAATGTGGAGTTGTTGGCATGTGAACCCCGCATATGGAGCATTCGTTTGTGTGGGATGCTCACCATGCTTCATTTCAGTCCTAGGCACTCAAAGGACACTAAGCATAGAGTGTGAAAACTGAGTTTGCTTGAGAGCTGCTTGGAAGCCTGATGGTGTGTGAAGTTAGTGAGCCAAATGGAGTTGTTCTCCCACAAGAACCACTCGGCTGATCCTTCTTCAATATGCCCTTCACCAACATGCAGTGTTTCCTTGATTGAATTAGCTCTCACACCAATACTTGCGTCTAGAGCCTTTGCATTGAGGGCTATCTGAAAACGGCTGTGGCGCTGAAGTTGCCTGAGAATGTGGAGTTGGTGGCATGTGAAACCCGCATGTGGAGCATTCGTTTGTGTGGGATGCTCTACCAGGTTCATTCCTAGATAATGCACTCAAAGGGCACTAAGCATAGAGTGTGAAAACTGAGTTTCCTTGAGAGCTGCTTGGAAGCCTGATGGTGTGTGAAGTTAGTGAGCCAAATGGAGTTGTTCTCCCACAAGAACCACTCGGCTGATCCTTCTTCAATATGCCCTTCACCAACATGCAGTGTTTCCTTGATTGAATTAGCTCTCACACCAATACTTGCGTCTAGAGCCTTTGCATTGAGAGTTATCTGAAAACGGCTGTGGCGCTGAAGTTGCCTGTGAATGTGGAGTTGGTGGCATGTGAAACCGGCATGTGGAGCATTTGTTTGTGTAGGAGGCTCACCAAGCTTCATTTCAGTCCTAGGCACTCAAAGGGCACTAAGCATAGGGTGTGAAAACTGAGTTTCCTTGAGAGCTGCTTGGAAGCCTGATGGTGTGTGAAGTTAGTGAGCCAAATGCAGTTGTTCTCCCAAAAGAACCACTCAGCTGATTCTTCTTCAATATGCCCTTCACCAACATGCAGTGTTTCCTTGATTGAATTAGCTCTCACACCAATATTTGCGTCTAGAGCCTTTGCATTGAGGGCTATCTGAAAACGGCTGTGGCGCTGAAGTTGCCTGAGAATGTGGAGTTGGTGGCATGTGAAACCCGCATGTGGAGCATTTGTTTGTGTGGGATGCTCTCCAAGCTTCATTTCAGTCCTAGACACTCAAAGGACACTAAGCATAGAGTGTGAAAACTGAGTTTCCTTGAGAGCTGCTTGGAAGCCTGATGGTGTGTGAAGTTAGTGAGCCAAATGGAGTTGTTCTCCTACAAGAACCACTCGGTTGATCCTTCTTCAATATGCCCTTCACCAACATGCAGTGTTTCCTTGATTGAATTAGCTCTCACACCAAAATTTGCGTCTAGAGCCTTTGCATTGAGGGCTATCTGAAAACGGCTGTGGCGCTGAAGTTGCCTGAGAATGTGGAGTTGGTGGCATGTGAAACCCGCATGTGGAGCATTCTTTTGTGTGGGATGCTCACCAAGGTTCATTTCAGTCCTAGATAATGCACTCAAAGGACACTAAGCATAGAGTGTGAAAACTGAGTTTCCTTGAGAGCTGCTTGGAAGCCTGATGGTGTGTGAAGTTAGTGAGCCAAATGCAGTTGTTCTCCCACAAGAACCACTCGGCTGATCCTTCTTCAATATGCCCTTCACCAACATGCAGTGTTTCCTTGTTTGAATTAGCTCTCACATCAATATTTGCATCTAGAGCCTTTGCATTGAGGGCTATCTGAAAACGGCTGTGGCGCTGAAGTTGCCTGTGAATGTGGAGTTGGTGGCATGTGAAACCCGCATGTGGAGCATTCGTTTGTGTGGGATGCTCACCAAGGTTCATTTCAGTCCTAGGCACTCAAAGGACACTAAGCATAGAGTGTGAAAACTGAGTTTCCTTGAGAGCTGCTTGGAAGCCTGATGGTGTGTGAACTTAGAGAGCCAAATGGAGTTGTTCTCCCACAAGAACCACTCGGCTGATCCTTCTTCAATATGCCCTTCACCAACATGCAGTGTTTCCTTCATTGAATTAGCTCTCACACCAACATTTGCGTCTAGAGCCTTTGCATTGAGGGTTATCTGAAAACGGCTGTGACGCTGAAGTTGCCTGTGAATGTGGAGTTGGTGGCATGTGAAACCCGCATGTGGAGCATTCGTTTGTGTGGGATGCTCACCAAGCTTCATTTCAGTCCTAGGCACTCAAAGGACACTAAGCATAGAGTGTGAAAACTGAGTTTCCTTGAGAGCTGCTTGGAAGCCTGATGGTGTGTGAAGTTAGTGAGCCAAATGGAGTTGTTCTCCCACAAGAACCACTCGGCTGATCCTTCTTCAATATGCCCTTCACCAACATGCAGTGTTTCCTTGATTGAATTAGCTCTCACACCAATATTTGCGTCTAGAGCCTTTGCATTGAGGGCTATCTGAAAACGGCTGTGGCGCTGAAGTTGCTTGAGAATGTGGAGTTGGTGGCATGTGAAACCCGCATGTGGAGCATTCGTTTGTGTGGGATGCTCTACCAGGTTCATTCCTAGATAATGCACTTAAAGGGCACTAAGCATAGAGTGTGAAAACTGAGTTTCCTTGAGAGCTGCTTGGCAGCCTGATGGTGTGTGAAGTTAGTGAGCCAAATGGAGTTGTTCTCCCACAAGAACCACTCGGCTGATCCTTCTTCAATATGCCCTTCACCAACATGCAGTGTTTCCTTCATTGAATTAGCTCTCACACCAATATTTGCGTCTAGAGCCTTTGCATTGAGGGCTATCTGAAAACGGCTGTGGCGCTGAATTTGCCTGTGAATGTGGAGTTGGTGGCATGTGAAACCCGCATGTGGAGCATTCGTTTGGGTGGGATGCTCTACCAGCTTCATTTCAGTCCTAGGCACTCAAAGGGCACTAAGCATAGAGTGAGAAAACTGAGTTTCCTTGAGAGCTGCTTGGAATCCTGATGGTGTGTGAAGTTAGTGAGCCAAATGGACTTTTTCTCCCACAAGAACCACTCGGCTGATCCTTCTTCAATATGCCCTTCACCAACATGCAGTGTTTCCTTGATTGAATTAGCTCTCACACCAATATTTGCGTCTAGAGCTTTTGCATTGAGAGCTATCTGAAAACGGCTGTGGCGCTGAAGTTGCCTGTGAATGTGGAGTTGGTGGCATGTGAAACCCGTATGTGGAGCATTCGTTTGTGTGGGATGCTCTACCAGGTTCATTCCTAGATAATGCACTCAAAGGGCACTAAGCATAGAGTGTGTAAACTGAGTTTACTTGTGAGCTGCTTGGAAGCCTGATGGTGTGTGAAGTTAGTGAGCCAAATGGACTTGTTCTCCCACAAGAACCACTCAGCTGATCCTTCTTCAATATGCCCTTCACCAACATGCAGTGTTTCCTTGATTGGAATAGCTCTCACACCAATATTTGCGCCTAGAGCCTTTGCATTGAGGGCTATCTGAAAACGGCTGTGGCGCTGAAGTTGCCTGTGAATGTGGAGTTGGTGGCATGTGAAACCCGCATGTGGAGCATTCGTTTGTGTGGGATGCTCTACCAGGTTCATTCCTAGATAATGCACTCAAAGGGCACTAAGCATAGAGTGTGAAAACTGAGTTTCCTTGAGAGCTGCTTGGAAGCCTGATGGTGTGTGAAGTTAGTGAGCCAAATAGAGTTGTTCTCCCACAAGAACCACTCGGCTGATCCTTCTTCAATATGCCCTTCACCAACATGCAGTGTTTCCTTGATTGAATTAGCTCTCACACCAATATTTGCTTCTAGAGCCTTTCATTGAGGGCTATCTGAAAACGGCTGTGGCGCTGAAGTTGCCTGTGAATGTGGAGTTGGTGGCATGTGAAACGCGCAAGTGGAGCATTCGTTTGTGTGGGATGCTCTCCAAGCTTCATTTCAGTCCTAGGCACTCAAAGGGCACTAAGCATAGAGTGTGAAAACTGAGTTTCCTTGAGAGCTGCTTGGAAGCCTGATGGTGTGTGAAGTTAGTGAGCCAAATGGAGTTGTTCTCCCACAAGAACCACTCGGCTGATCCTTCTTCAATATGCCCTTCACCAACATGCAGTGTTTCCTTGATTGAATTAGCTCTCACACCAATATTTGCGTCTAGAGCCTTTGCATTGAGGGCTATCTGAAAACGGCTGTGGCGCTGAAGTTGCCTGTGAATGTGGAGTTGGTGGCATGTGAAACCCGCATGTGGAGCATTCTTTTTTGTGGGATGCTCTACCAGCTTCATTTCAGTCCTAGGCACTGAAAGGGCACTAAGCATAGAGTGTGAAAACTGAGTTTCCTTGAGAGCTGCTTGGAAGCCTGATGGTGTGTGAAGTTAGTGAGCCAAATGGAGTTGTGTTCCCACAAGATCCACTCGGCTGATCCTTCTTCAATATGCCCTTCACCAACATGCAGTGTTTCCTTGATTGAATTAGCTCTCACACCAATATTTGCGTCTAGAGCCTTTGCATTGAGGGCTATCTGAAAACGGCTGTGGCGCTGAAGTTGCCTGAGAATGTGGAGTTGGTGGCATGTGAAACCCGCAAGTGGGGCATTCGTTTGTGTGGGATGCTCACCAAGCTTCATTTCAGTCCTAGGCACTCAAAGGGCACTAAGCATAGAGTGTGAAAACTGAGTTTCCTTGAGAGCTGCTTAGAAGCCTGATGGTGTGTGAAGTTAGTGAGCCAAATGGAGTTGTTCTCCCACAAGAACCACTCGGCTGATCCTTCCTCAATATGCCCTTCACCAACATGCAGTGTTTCCTTCATTGAATTAGCTCTCACACCAATATTTGCTCCTAGAGCCTTTGCATTGAGGGCTATCTGAAAACTGCTGTGGCGCTGAAGTTGCCTGAGAATGTGGAGTTGGTGGCATGTGAAACCCGCATGTGGAGCATTCGTTTGTGTGGGATGCTCAACAAGCTTCATTTCAGTCCTAGGCACTCAAAGGGCACTAAGCATAGAGTGTGAAAACTGAGTTTCCTTGAGGGCTGCTTGGAAGCCTGATGGTGTGTGAAGTTAGTGAGCCAAATGGAGTTGTTCTCCCACAAGAACCACTCGGCTGATCCTTCCTCAATATGCCCTTCACCAACATGCAGTGTTTCCTTGATTGAATTAGCTCTCACACCAATATTTGCTTCTAGAGCCTTTGCATTGAGGGCTATCTGAAAACGGCTGTGGCGCTGAAGTTGCCTGTGAATGTGGAGTTGGTGGCATGTGAAACGCGCAAGTGGAGCATTCGTTTGTGTGGGATGCTCTACCAGCTTCATTTCAGTCCTAGGCACTCAAAGGGCACTAAGCATAGAGTGAGAAAACTGAGTTTCCTTGAGAGCTGCTTGGAATCCTGATGGTGTGTGAAGTTAGTGAGCCAAATGGAGTTGTTCTCCCACAAGAACCACTCGGCTGATCCTTCTTCAATATGCCCTTCACCAACATGCAGTGTTTCCTTGATTGAATTAGCTCTCACACCAATATTTGCGTCTAGATCCTTTGCATTGAGAGGTATCTGAAAACGGCTGTGGCGCTGAAGTTGCCTGTGAATGTGGAGTTGGTGGCATGTGAAACCCGCATGTGGAGCATTCGTTTGTGTGGAATGCTCTACCAGGTTCATTCCTAGATAATGCACTCAGAGGGCACTAAGCATAGAGTGTGAAAACTGAGTTTCCTTGAGAGCTGCTTGGAAGCCTGATGGTGTGTGAAGTTAGTGAGCCAAATGGAGTTGTGTTCCCACAAGATCCAATCGGCTGATCCTTCTTCAATATGCCCTTCACCAACATGCAGTGTTTCCTTGATTGAATTAGCTCTCACACCAATATTTGCGTCTAGAGCCTTTGCATTGAGGGCTATCTGAAAACGGCTGTGGCGCTGAAGTTGCCTGAGAATGTGGAGTTGGTGGCATGTGAAACCCGCAAGTGGAGCATTCGTTTGTGTGGGATGCTCACCAAGCTTCATTTCAGTCCTAGGCACTCAAAGGGCACTAAGCATAGAGTGTGAAAACTGAGTTTCCTTGAGAGCTGCTTGGAAGTCTGATGGTGTGTGAAGTTAGTGAGCCCAATGGAGTTGTTCTCCCACAAGAACCACTCGGCTGATCCTTCCTCAATATGCCCTTCACCAACATGCAGTGTTTCCTTGATTGAATTAGCTCTCACACCAATATTTGCGTCTAGAGCCTTTGCATTGAGGGCTATCTGAAAACGGCTGTGGCGCTGAAGTTGCCTGAGAATGTGGAGTTGGTGGCATGTGAAACCCGTATGTGGAGCACTCGTTTGTGTGGGATGCTCTACCAGCTTCATTTCAGTCCTAGGCACTCAAAGGGCACTAAGCATAGAGTGAGAAAACTGAGTTTCCTTGAGAGCTGCTTGGAATCCTGATGGTGTGTGAAGTTAGTGAGCCAAATGGAGTTGTTCTCCCACAAGAACCACTCGGCTGATCCTTCTTCAATATGCCCTTCACCAACATGCAGTGTTTCCTTGATTGAATTAGCTCTCACACCAATATTTGCATCTAGAGCCTTTGCATTGAGAGCTATCTGAAAATGGCTGTGGCGCTGAAGTTGCCTGTGAATGTGGAGTTGGTGGCATGTGAAACCCGCATGTGGAGCATTCGTTTGTGTGGGATGCTCTACCAGGTTCATTCCTAGATAATGCACTCAAAGGGCACTAAGCATAGAGTGTGAAAGCTGAGTTTCCTTGAGAGCTGCTTGGAAGCCTGATGGTGTGTGAAGTTAGTGAGCCAAATGGAGTTGTGTTCCCACAAGATCCACTCGGCTGATCCTTCTTCAATATGCCCTTCACCAACATGCAGTGTTTCCTTGATTGAATTAGCTCTCACACCAATATTTGCGTCTAGAGCCTTTGCATTGAGGGCTATCTGAAAACGGCTGTGGCGCTGAAGTTGCCTGAGAATGTGGAGTTGGTGGCATGTGAAACCCGCAAGTGGAACATTCGTTTGTGTGGGATGCTCACCAAGCTTCATTTCAGTCCTAGGCACTCAAAGGGCACTAAGCATAGAGTGTGAAAACTGAGTTTCCTTGAGAGCTGCTTGGAAGCCTGATGGTGTGTGAAGTTAGTGAGCCAAATGGAGTTGTTCTCCCACAAGAACCACTCGGCTGATCCTTCCTCAATATGCCCTTCACCAACATGCAGTGTTTCCTTGATTGAATTAGCTCTCACACCAATATTTGCGTCTAGAGCCTTTGCATTGAGGGCTATCTGAAAACGGCTGTGGCGCTGAAGTTGCCAGAGAATGTGGAGTTGGTGGCATGTGAAACCCGCATGTGGAGCATTCGTTTGTGTGGGATGCTCAACAAGCTTCATTTCAGTCCTAGGCACTCAAAGGGCACTAAGCATAGAGTGTGAAAACTGAGTTTCCTTGAGAGCTGCTTGGAAGCCTGATGGTGTGTGAAGTTAGTGAGCCAAATGGAGTTGTTCTCCCACAAGAACCACTCGGCTGATCCTTCCTCAATATGCCCTTCACCAACATGCAGTGTTTCCTTGATTGAATTAGCTCTCACACCAATATTTGCTTCTAGAGCCTTTGCATTGAGGGCTATCTGAAAACGGCTGTGACGCTGAAGTTGCCTGTGAATGTGGAGTTGGTGGCATGTGAAACGCGCAAGTGGAGCATTCGTTTGTGTGGGATGCTCTCCAAGCTTCATTTCAGTCCTAGGCACTCAAAGGGCACTAAGCATAGAGTGAGAAAACTGAGTTTCCTTGAGAGCTGCTTGGAAGCCTGATGGTGTGTGAACTTAGTGAGCCAAATGGAGTTGTTCTCCCACAAGAACCACTCGGCTGATCCTTCTTCAATATGCCCTTCACCAACATGCAGTGTTTCCTTGATTGAATTAGCTCTCACACCAATATTTGCGTCTAGATCCTTTGCATTGAGAGGTATCTGAAAACGGCTGTGGCGCTGAAGTTGCCTGTGAATGTGGAGTTGGTGGCATGTGAAACCCGTATGTGGAGCATTCGTTTGTGTGGGATGCTCTACCAGGTTCATTCCTAGATAATGCACTCAAAGGGCACTAAGCATAGAGTGTGAAAACTGAGTTTCCTTGAGAGCTGCTTGGAAGCCTGATGGTGTGTGAACTTAGTGAGCCAAATGGAGTTTTTCTCCCACAAGAACCACTCGGATGATCCTTCTTCAATATGCCCTTCACCAAAATGCAGTGTTTCCTTGATTGAATTAGCTCTCACAACAAAATTTGCGTCTAGAGCCTTTGTATTGAGAGCTATCTGAAAACGACTGTGGCGCTGAAGTTGTCTGAGACTGTGGGGTTGGTGGCATGTGAAACCCGCAAGTGGAGCATTCGTTTGTGTGGCATGCTCTACCAGGTTCATTCCTTGATAATGCACTCATAAGAGCACTAAGCATGGAGTGTGAAAACTGAGTTTCCTTGAGAGCTGCTTGGAATCCTGATGGTGTGTGAAGTTAGTGAGCCAAATGGAGTTGTTCTCCTACAAGAACCACTCGGCTGATCCTTCTTCAATATGCCCTTCACCAACATGCAGTGTTTCCTTGATTGAATTAGCTCTCACACCAATATTTGCGTCTAGAGCCTTTGCATTGAGGGCGATCTGCAAACGGCTGTGGCGCTGAAGTTGCCTGAGAATGTGGAGTTGGTGGCATGTGAAACCCGCATGTGGAACATTCGTTTGTGTGGGATGCTCACCAAGTTTATTCCTAGATAATGCACTCAAAGTGCACTAAGCATAGAGTGTGAAAAATGAGTTTCCTTGAGAGCTGCTTGGAAGCCTGATGGTGTGTGAAATTAGTGAGCCAAATGGAGTTGTTCTCCCACAAGAACCACTCAGCTGATCCTTCTTCAATATGCCCTTCACCAACATGCAGTGTTTCCTTCATTGAATTAGCTCTCACACCAATATTTGCGTCTAGAGCCTTTGCATTGAGGGCTATCTGAAAACGGCTGTGGCGCTGAAATTGCCTGTGAATGTGGAGTTGGTGGCATGTGAAACCCGCATGTGGAGCATTCGCTTCTGTGAGATGCTCACCAAGCTTCATTTCAGTCCTAGGCACTGAAAGGGCACTAAGCATAGAGTGTAAAAATTGAGTTTCCTTGAGAGCTGCTTGGAAGCCTGATGGTGTGTGAAGTTAGTGAGCCAAATGGAGTTGTTCTCCTACAAGAACCACTCGGCTGATCCTTCTTCAATATGCCCTTCACCAACATGCAGTGTTTCCTTGATTGAATTAGCTCTCACACCAATATTTGCGTCTAGAGCCTTTGCATTGAGGGCTTGTTGAAAACGGCTGTGACGCTGAAGTTGCCTGTGAATGTGGAGTTGGTGGCATGTGAAACCCGCATGTGGAGCATCCGTTTGTGTGTAATGCTCTACAGGTTCATTCCTAGATAATGCACTCAAAGGGCACTAAGCTTAGAGTGTGAAAACTGAGTTTCCTTGAGAGCTGTTTGGAAGCCTGATGGTGTGTGAATTAGTGAGCCAAATGGAGTTGTTCTCCCACAAGAACCACTCGGCTGATCCTTCTTCAATATGCCCTTCACTAACATGCAGTGTTTCCTTGATTGAATTAGCTCTCACACCAATATTTGCGTCTAGAGCCTTTGCATTGAGGGCTATCTGAAAACGGCTGTGGCGCTGAAGTTGCCTGTGAATGTGGAGTTGGTGGCATGTGAAACCCGTATGTGGAGCATTCGTTTGTGTGGGATGCTCTACCAGGTTCATTCCTAGATAATGCACTCAAAGGGCACTAAGCATAGAGTGTGAAAACTGAGTTTCCTTGAGATCTGCTTGGAATCCTGATGGTGTGTGAAATTAGTGAGCCAAATGGAGTTGTTCTCCCACAAGAACCACTCGGCTGATCCTTCTTCAATATGCCCTTCACCAACATGCAGTGTTTCCTTGATTGAATTAGCTTTCACACCAAAATTTGCGTCTAGAGCCTTTGCATTGAGGGCTATCTGAAAACGGCTGTGGCGCTGAAGTTGCCTGAGAATGTGGAGTTGGTGGCATGTGAAACCCGCATGTGGAGCATTCGCTTCTGTGAGATACTCACCAAGCTTCATTTCAGTCCTAGGCACTGCAAGGGCACTAAGCATAGAGTGTGAAAACTGAGTTTCCTTGAGAGCTGCTTGGAAGCCTGATGGTGTGTGAAGTTAATGAGCCAAATGGACTTGTTCTCCCACAAGAACCACTCGGCTGATTCTTCTTCAATATGCCCTTCACCAACATGCAGTGTTTAATTGATTGAATTAGCTCTCACACCAATATTTGCGTCTAGAGCCTTTGCATTGAGGGCTATCTGAAAACGGCTGTGGCGCTGAAGTTGCCTGTGAATGTGGAGTTGGTGGCATGTGAAACCCGCATGTGGAGCATTCGTTTGTGTGGGATGCTCACCAAGTTTATTCCTAGATAATGCACTCAAAGTGCACAAAGCATAGAGTGTGAAAACTGAGTTTCCTTGAGAGCTGCTTGGAAGCCTGATGGTGTGTGAAGTTAGTGAGCCAAATGGAGTTGTTCTCCCACAAGAACCACTCGGCTGATCCTTCTTCAATATGCCCTTCACCAACATGCAGTGTTTCCTTGATTGAATTAGCTCTCACACCAATATTTGCGTCTAGAGCCTTTGCATTGAGGGCTATCTGAAAACGGCTGTGGCGCTGAAGTTGCCTGTGAATGTGGAGTTGGTGGCATGTGAAACCCGCATGTGGAGCATTCGTTTGTGTGGGATGCTCTACCAGGTTCATTCCTAGATAATGCACTCAAAGGGCACTAAGCTTAGAGTGTGAAAACTGAGTTTCCTTGAGAGCTGCTTGGAAGCCTGATGGTGTGTGAACTTAGTGAGCCAAATGGACTTGTTCTCCCACAAGAACCACTCGGCTGATCCTTCTTCAATATGCCCTTCACCAACATGCAGTGTTTCCTTCATTGAATTAGCTCTCACACCAATATTTGCGTCTAGAGCCTTTGCATTGAGGGCTATCTGAAAACGGCTGTGGCGCTGAAGTTGCCTGAGAATGTGGAGTTGGTGGCATGTGAAACCCGCATGTGGAGCATTCGCTTCTGTGAGATGCTCACCAAGCTTCATTTCAGTCCTAGGCACTGAAAGGGCACCAAGCATAGAGTGTGAAAACTGAGTTTCCTTGAGAGCTGCTTGGAAGCCTGATGGTGTGTGAAGTTAGTGAGCCAAATGGAGTTGTTCTCCCACAAGAACCACTCGGCTGATCCTTCTTCAATATGCCCTTCACCAACATGCAGTGTTTCCTTGATTGAATTAGCTCTCACACCAATATTTGCGTCTAGAGCCTTTGCATTGAGGGCTATCTGAAAACGGCTGTGGCGCTGAAGTTGCCTGTGAATGTGGAGTTGGTGGCATGTGAAACTCGCATGTGGAGCATTCGTTTGTGTCGGATGCTCAACAAGCTTCATTTCAGTCCTAGGCACTCAAAGGGCACTAAGCATAGAGTGTGAAAACTGAGTTTCCTTGAGAGCTGCTTGGAAGCCTGAAGGTGTGTGAACTTAGTGAGCCCAATGGAGTTGTTCTCCCACAAGAACCACTCGGCTGATCCTTCTTCAATATGCCCTTCACCAACATGCAGTGTTTCCTTGATTGAATTAGCTCTCACACCAATATTTGCGTGTAGAGCCTTTGCATTGAGGGCTATCTGAAAACGGCTGTGGCGCTGAAGTTGCCTGAGAATGTGGAGTTGGTGGCATGTGAAACCCGCATGTGGAGCATTCGTTTGTGTGGGATGCTCTACCAGGTTCATTGCTAGATAATGCACTCAAAGGGCACTAAGCATAGAGTGTGAAAACTGAGTTTCCT
Organism: Ochotona princeps; assembly: GCF_030435755.1. Lineage (NCBI taxonomy): Eukaryota > Metazoa > Chordata > Mammalia > Lagomorpha > Ochotonidae > Ochotona > Ochotona princeps. The sequence goes on along the minus strand of NW_026696596.1, from coordinate 31,975 downwards.
TGAGAGCTGCTTGGAAGCCTGATGGTGTGTGAAGTTAGTGAGCCAAATGGACTTGTTCTCCCACAAGAACCACTCAGCTGATTCTTCTTCAATATGCCCTTCACCAACATGCAGTGTTTCCCTGATTGAATTAGCTCTCACACCAATATTTGTGTCTAGAGCCTTTGCATTGAGGGCTATCTGAAAACGGCTGTGACGCTGAAGTTGCCTGTGAATGTGGAGTTGGTGGCATGTGAAACCGCATGTGGAGCATCCGTTTGTGTGTAATGCTCTACCAGGTTCATTCCTAGATAATGCACTCAAAGGGCACTAAGCTTAGAGTGTGAAAACTGAGTTTCCTTGAGAGCTGTTTGGAAGCCTGATGGTGTGTGAAGTTAGTGAGCCAAATGGAGTTGTTCTCCACAAGAACCACTCGGCTGATCCTTCTTCAATATGCCCTTCACTAACATGCAGTGTTTCCTTGATTGAATTAGCTCTCACACCAATATTTGCGTCTAGAGCCTTTGCATTGAGGGCTATCTGAAAATGGCTGTGGCGCTGAAGTTGCCTGTGAATGTGGAGTTGTGGCATGTGAAACCCGTATGTGGAGCATTCGTTTGTGTGGGATGCTCTACCAGGTTCATTCCTAGATAATGCACTCAAAGGGCACTAAGCATAGAGTGTGAAAACTGAGTTTCCTTGAGATCTGCTTGGAATCCTGATGGTGTGTGAAGTTAGTGAGCCAAATGGAGTTGTTCTCCCACAAGAACCACTCGGCTGATCCTTCTTCAATATGCCCTTCACCAACATGCAGTGTTTCCTTGATTGAATTAGCTTTCACACCAAAATTTGCGTCTAGAGCCTTTGCATTGAGGGCTATCTGAAAACGGCTGTGGCGCTGAAGTTGCCTGAGAATGTGGAGTTGTTGGCATGTGAAACCCGCAAGTGGAGCATTCGTTTGTGTGGGATGCTCTACCAGGTTCATTCCTAGATAATGCACTCAAAGGGCACTAAGCATAGAGTGTTGAAAACTGAGTTTCCTTGAGAGCTGCTTGGAAGCCTGATGGTGTGTGAAGTTAGTGAGCCAAATGGAGTTGTTCTCCCACAAGAACCACTCGGCTGATCCTTCTTCAATATGCCCTTCACCAACATGCAGTGTTTCCTTGATTGAATTAGCTCTCACACCAATATTTGCGTCTAGAACCTTTGCATTGAGGGCTATCTGAAAACGGCTGTGGCGCTGAAGTTGCCTGAGAATGTGGAGTTGGTGGCATGTGAAACCCGCATGTGGAGCATTCGTTTGTGTGGGATGCTCACCAAGCTCCTTTTCAGTCCTAGGCACTCAAAGTACACTAAGCATAGAGTGTGAAAACTGAGTTTCCTTGAGAGCTGCTTGGAAGCCTGATGGTGTGTGAAGTTATTGAGCCAAATGGAGTTGTTCTCCCACAAGAACCACTCAGCTGATCCTTCTTCAATATGCCCTTCACCAACATGCAGTGTTTCCTTGATTGAATTAGCTCTCACAACAAAATTTGCGTCTAGAGCCTTTGCATTGAGGGCTATCTGAATACGGCTGTGGCGCTGAAGTTGTCTGAGACTGTGGAGTTGGTGGCATGTGAAACCCGCATGTGGAGCATTCGTTTGTGTGGGATGCTCTACCAGGTTCATTCCTAGATAATGCACTCATAAGAGCACTAAGCATAGAGTGTGAAAACTGAGTTTCCTTGAGAGCTGCTTGGAATCCTGATGGTGTGTGAAGTTAGTGAGCCAAATGGAGTTGTTCTCCTACAAGAACCACTCGGCTGATCCTTCTTCAATATTCCCTTCACCAACATGCAGTGTTTCCTTGATTGAATTAGCTCTCACACCAATATTTGTGTCTAGAGCCTTTGCATTGAGGGCTATCTGAAAACGGCTGTGACGCTGAAGTTGCCTGTGAATGTGGAGTTGGTGGCATGTGAAACCCGCATGTGGAGCATCCGTTTGTGTGTAATGCTCTACCAGGTTCATTCCTAGATAATGCACTCAAAGGGCACTAAGCTTAGAGTGTGAAAACTGAGTTTCCTTGAGAGCTGTTTGGAAGCCTGATGGTGTGTGAATTAGTGAGCCAAATGGAGTTGTTCTCCCACAAGAACCACTCGGCTGATCCTTCTTCAATATGCCCTTCACTAACATGCAGTGTTTCCTTGATTGAATTAGCTCTCACACCAATATTTGCGTCTAGAGCCTTTGCATTGAGGGCTATCTGAAAACGGCTGTGGCGCTGAAGTTGCCTGTGAATGTGGAGTTGGTGGCATGTGAAACCCGTATGTGGAGCATTCGTTTGTGTGGGATGCTCTACCAGGTTCATTCCTAGATAATGCACTCAAAGTGCACTAAGCATAGAGTGTGAAAACTGAGTTTCCTTGAGATCTGCTTGGAATCCTGATGGTGTGTGAAATTAGTGAGCCAAATGGAGTTGTTCTCCCACAAGAACCACTCGGCTGATCCTTCTTCAATATGCCCTTCACCAACATGCAGTGTTTCCTTGATTGAATTAGCTTTCACACCAAAATTTGCGTCTAGAGCCTTTGCATTGAGGGCTATCTGAAAACGGCTGTGGCGCTGAAGTTGCCTGAGAATGTGGAGTTGTTGGCATGTGAAACCCGCAAGTGGAGCATTCGTTTGTGTGGGATGCTCTACCAGGTTCATTCCTAGATAATGCACTCAAAGGGCACTAAGCATAGAGTGTGAAAACTGAGTTTCCTTGAGAGCTGCTTGGAAGCCTGATGGTGTGTGAAGTTAGTGAGCCAAATGGAGTTGTTCTCCCACAAGAACCACTCGGCTGATCCTTCTTCAATATGCCCTTCACCAACATGCAGTGTTTCCTTGATTGAATTAGCTCTCACACCAATATTTGCGTCTAGAACCTTTGCATTGAGGGCTATCTGAAAACGGCTGTGGCGCTGAAGTTGCCTGAGAATGTGGAGTTGGTGGCATGTGAAACCCGCATGTGGAGCATTCGTTTGTGTGGGATGCTCACCAAGCTTCTTTTCAGTCCTAGGCACTCAAAGTACACTAAGCATAGAGTGTGAAAACTGAGTTTCCTTGAGAGCTGCTTGGAAGCCTGATGGTGTGTGAAGTTATTGAGCCAAATGGAGTTGTTCTCCCACAAGAACCACTCGGCTGATCCTTCTTCAATATGCCCTTCACCAACATGCAGTGTTTCCTTGATTGAATTAGCTCTCACAACAAAATTTGCGTCTAGAGCCTTTGCATTGAGGGCTATCTGAATACGGCTGTGGCGCTGAAGTTGTCTGAGACTGTGGAGTTGGTGATATGTGAAACCCGCAAGTGGAGCATTCGTTTGTGTGGGATGCTCTACCAGGTTCATTCCTAGATAATGCACTCAAAGGACACTAAGCATAGAGTGTGAAAACTGAGTTTCCTTGAGAGCTGCTTGGAAGCCTGATGGTGTGTGAAGTTAGTGAGCCAAATGGAGTTGTTCTCCTACAAGAACCACTCGGCTGATCCTTCTTCAATATGCCCTTCACCAACATGCAGTGTTTCCTTGATTGAATTAGCTCTCACATCAATATTTGCGTCTAGAGCCTTTGCATTGAGGGCTATCTGAAAACGGCTGTGGCGCTGAAGTTGCCTGAGAATGTGGAGTTGGTGGCATGTGAAACCCGCATGTGGAGCATTCGTTTGTGTGGGATGCTCTACCAGGTTCTTTCCTAGATAATGCACTCAAAGGGCACTAAGCATAGAGTGTGAAAACTGAGTTTCCTTGAGAGCTGCTTGGCAGCCTGATGGTGTGTGAAGTTAGTGAGCCAAATGGAGTTGTTCTCCCACAAGAACCACTCGGCTGATCCTTCTTCAATATGCCCTTCACCAACATGCAGTGTTTCCTTAATTGAATTAGCTCTCACACCAATATTTGCGTCTAGAGCCTTTGCATTGAGGGCTATCTGAAAACGGCTGTGGCGCTGAAGTTGCCTGAGAATGTGGAGTTGGTGGCATGTGAAACCCGCATGTGGAGCATTCGCTTCTGTGAGATACTCACCATGCTTCATTTCAGTCCTAGGCACTGAAAGGGCACTAAGCATAGAGTGTGAAAACTGAGTTTCCTTGAGAGCTGCTTGGAAGCCTGATGGTGTGTGAAGTTAGTGAGCCCAATGGACTTGTTCTCCCACAAGAACCACTCGGCTGATCCTTCTTCAATATGCCCTTCACCAACATGCAGTGTTTCCTTGATTGAATTAGCTCTCACACCAATATTTGCGTCTAGATCCTTTGCATTGAGGGCTATCTGAAAACGGCTGTCACGCTGAAGTTGCCTGTGAATGTGGAGTTGGTGGCATGTGAAACCCGCATGTGGAACATTCGTTTGTGTGGGATGCTCACCAAGTTTATTCCTAGATAATGCACTCAAAGTGCACTAAGCATAGAGTGTGAAAAATGAGTTTCCTTGAGAGCTGCTTGGAAGCCTGATGGTGTGTGAAATTAGTGAGCCAAATGGACTTGTTCTCCCACAAGAACCACTCGGCTGATCCTTCTTCAATATGCCCTTCACCAACATGCAGTGTTTAATTGATTGAATTAGCTCTCACACCAATATTTGCGTGTAGAGCCTTTGCATTGAGGGCTATCTGAAAACGGCTGTGGCGCTGAAGTTGCCTGTGAATGTGGAGTTGGTGGCATGTGAAACCCGCATGTGGAGCATTCGCATCTGTGAGATGCTCACCAAGCTTCATTTCAGTCCTAGGCACTGAAAGGGCACTAAGCATAGAGTGTAAAAACTGAGTTTCCTTGAGAGCTGCTTGGAAGCCTGATGGTGTGTGAAGTTAGTGAGCCAAATGGACTTGTTCTCCCACAAGAACCACTCGGCTGATCCTTCTTCAATATGCCCTTCACCAACATGCAGTGTTTCCTTGATTGAATTAGCTCTCACACCAATATTTGCGTCTAGAGCCTTTGCATTGAGAGCTATCTGAAAACGGCTGTGACGCTGAAGTTGCTTGTGAATGTGGAGTTGGTGGCATGTGAAACCCGCATGTGGAGCATTCGTTTGTGTGGGATGCTCTACCAGGTTCTTTCCTAGATATTGCACTCAAAGGGCACTAAGCATAGAGTGTGAAAACTGAGTTTCCTTGAGAGCTGCTTGGCAGCCTGATGGTGTGTGAAGTTAGTGAGCCAAATGGAGTTGTTCTCCCACAAGAACCACTCGGCTGATCCTTCTTCAATATGCCCTTCACCAACATGCAGTGTTTCCTTAATTGAATTAGCTCTCACACCAATATTTGCGTCTAGAGCCTTTGCATTGAGGGCTATCTGAAAACGGCTGTGGCGCTGAAGTTGCCTGTGAATGTGGAGTTGGTGGCATGTGAAACCCGCATGTGGAGCATTCGTTTGTGTGGGATGCTCACCAAGCTTCATTTCAGTCCTAGGCACTGAAAGGGCACTAATCATAGAGTGTAAAAACTGAGTTTCCTTGAGAGCTGCTTGGAAGCCTGATGGTGTGTGAAGTTAGTGAGCCCAGTGGAATTGTTCTCCCACAAGAACCATTCGCCTGATCCTTCTTCAATATGCCCTTCACCAACATGCAGTGTTTCCTTGATTGAATTAGCTCTCACACCAATATTTGCGTCTAGAGCCTTTGCATTGAGGGTTATCTGAAAACTGCTGTGGCGCTGAAGTTGTCTGAAAATGTGGAGTTGGTGGCATGTGAAACCCGCATGTGGAGCATTCGTTTGTGTGGGATGTTCTACCAGGTTCATTCCTAGATAATGCACTCAAAGGGCACTAAGCACAGAGTGAGAAAACTGAGTTTCCTTGAGAGCTGCTTGGAAGCCTGATGGTGTGTGAAGTTAGTGAGCCCAATGGAGTTGTTCTCCCACAAGAACCATTCGGCTGATCCTTCTTCAATATGCCCTTCACCAACATGCAGTGTTTCCTTGATTGAATTAGCTCTCACACCAATATTTGCGTCTAGAGCCTTTGCATTGAGGGCTATCTGAAAACGGCTGTGGCGCTGAAGTTGCCTGAGAATGTGGAGTTCGTGGCATGTGAAACCCGCATGTGGAGCATTCGTTTGTGTGGGATGCTCTACCAGCTTCATTTCAGTCCTAGGCACTGAAAGGGCACTAAGCATAGAGTGTGAAAACTGAGTTTCCTTGAGAGCTGCTTGGAAGCCTGATGGTGTGTAAAGTTAGTGAGCCAAATGGAGTTGTTCTCCCACAAGAACCACTCGGCTGATCCTTCTTCAATATGCCCTTCACCAACATGCAGTGTTTCCTTAATTGAATTAGCTCTCACACCAATATTTGCGTCTAGAGCCTTTGCATTGAGGGCTATCTGAAAACGGCTGTGGCGCTGAAGTTGCCTGAGAATGTGGAGTTGGTGGCATGTGAAACCCGCATGTGGAGCATTCGCTTCTGTGAGATACTCACCATGCTTCATTTCAGTCCTAGGCACTGAAAGGGCACTAAGCATAGAGTGTGAAAACTGAGTTTCCTTGAGAGCTGCTTGGAAGCCTGATGGTGTGTGAAGTTAGTGAGCCAAATGGACTTTTTCTCCCACAAGAACCACTCGGCTGATCCTTCTTCAATATGCCCTTCACCAACATGCAGTGTTTCCTTGATTGAATTAGCTCTCACACCAATATTTGCGTCTAGATCCTTTGCATTGAGGGCTATCTGAAAACGGCTGTCACGCTGAAGTTGCCTGTGAATGTGGAGTTGGTGGCATGTGAAACCCGCATGTGGAACATTCGTTTGTGTGGGATGCTCACCAAGTTTATTCCTAGATAATGCACTCAAAGTGCACTAAGCATAGAGTGTGAAAAATGAGTTTCCTTGAGAGCTGCTTGGAATCCTGATGGTGTGTGAAATTAGTGAGCCAAATGGAGTTGTTCTCCCACAAGAACCACTCGGCTGATCCTTCTTCAATATGCCCTACACCAACATGCAGTGTTTAATTGATTGAATTAGCTCTCACACCAATATTTGCGTGTAGAGCCTTTGCATTGAGGGCTATCTGAAAACGGCTGTGGCGCTGAAGTTGCCTGTGAATGTGGAGTTGGTGGCATGTGAAACCCGCATGTGGAGCATTCGCATCTGTGAGATGCTCACCAAGCTTCATTTCAGTCCTAGGCACTGAAAGGGCACTAAGCATAGAGTGTAAAAACTGAGTTTCCTTGAGAGCTGGTTGGAAGCCTGATGGTGTGTGAAGTTAGTGAGCCAAATGGACTTGTTCTCCCACAAGAACCACTCGGCTGATCCTTCTTCAATATGCCCTTCACCAACATGCAGTGTTTCCTTGATTGAATTAGCTCTCACACCAATATTTGCGTCTAGAGCCTTTGCATTGAGAGCTATCTGAAAACGGCTGTGACGCTGAAGTTGCTTGTGAATGTGGAGTTGGTGGCATGTGAAACCCGCATGTGGAGCATTCGTTTGTGTGGGATGCTCTACCAGGTTCTTTCGTAGATAATGCACTGAAAGGGCACTAAGCATAGAGTGTGAAAACTGAGTTTCCTTGAGAGCTGCTTGGCAGCCTGATGGTGTGTGAAGTTAGTGAGCCAAATGGACTTGTTCTCCCACAAGAACCACTCGGCTGATCCTTCTTCAATATGCCCTTCACCAACATGCAGTGTTTCCTTAATTGAATTAGCTCTCACACCAATATTTGCGTCTAGAGCCTTTGCATTGAGGGCTATCTGAAAACGGCTGTGGCGCTGAAGTTGCCTGTGAATGTGGAGTTGGTGGCATGTGAAACCCGCATGTGGAGCATTCGTTTGTGTGGGATGCTCACCAAGCTTCATTTCAGTCCTAGGCACTGAAAGGGCACTAATCATAGAGTGTAAAAACTGAGTTTCCTTGAGAGCTGCTTGGAAGCCTGATGGTGTGTGAAGTTAGTGAGCCCAGTGGAATTGTTCTCCCACAAGAACCATTCGCCTGATCCTTCTTCAATATGCCCTTCACCAACATGCAGTGTTTCCTTGATTGAATTAGCTCTCACACCAATATTTGCGTCTAGAGCCTTTGCATTGAGGGTTATCTGAAAACTGCTGTGGCGCTGAAGTTGTCTGAAAATGTGGAGTTGGTGGCATGTGAAACCCGCATGTGGAGCATTCGTTTTTGTGGGATGTTCTACCAGGTTCATTCCTAGATAATGCACTCAAAGGGCACTAAGCATAGAGTGAGAAAACTGAGTTTCCTTGAGAGCTGCTTGGAAGCCTGATGGTGTGTGAAGTTAGTGAGCCCAATGGAGTTGTTCTCCCACAAGAACCATTCGGCTGATCCTTCTTCAATATGCCCTTCACCAACATGCAGTGTTTCCTTGATTGAATTAGCTCTCACACCAATATTTGCGTCTAGAGCCTTTGCATTGAGGGCTATCTGAAAACGGCTGTGGCGCTGAAGTTGCCTGAGAATGTGGAGTTGGTGGCATGTGAAACCCGCATGTGGAGCATTCGTTTGTGTGGGATGCTCTACCAGCTTCATTTCAGTCCTAGGCACTGAAAGGGCACTAAGCATAGAGTGTGAAAACTGAGTTTCCTTGAGAGCTGCTTGGAAGCCTGATGGTGTGTAAAGTTAGTGAGCCAAATGGAGTTGTTCTCCCACAAGAACCACTCGGCTGATCCTTCTTCAATATGCCCTACACCAACATGGAGTGTTTCCTTGATTGAATTAGCTCTCACACCAATATTTGCGTCTAGAGCCTTTGCATTGAGGGCTATCTGAAAACGGCTGTGGCGCTGAAGTTGCCTGTGAATGTGGAGTTGGTGGCATGTGAAACCCGCATGTGGAGCATTCGTTTGTGTGGGATGCTCACCAAGCTTCATTTCAGTCCTAGGCACTGAAAGGGCACTAAGCATAGAGTGTGAAAACTGAGTTTCCTTGAGAGCTGCTTGGAAGCCTGATGGTGTGTGAAGTTAGTGAGACAAATGGACTTGTTCTCCCACAAGAACCACTCGGCTGATCCTTCTTCAATATGCCCTTCACCAGCATGCAGTGTTTTCCTTGATTGAATTAGCTCTCAAACCAATTTTTGCGTCTAGAGCCTTTGCATTGAGGGCTATCTGAAAACGGCTGTGGCGCTGAAGTTGCCTGTGAATGTGGAGTTGGCGGCATGTGAAATGCGCATGTGGAGCATTCGTTTGTGTGGGATGCTCACCAAGATTGTTCCTAGATAATGCACTCAAAGGACACTAAGCATAGAGTGTGAAAACTGAGTTTCCTTGAGAGCTGCTTGGAAGCCTGATGGTGTGTGAAGTTAGTGAGCCAAATGGACTTGTTCTCCCACAAGAACCACTCGGCTGATCCTTCTTCAATATGCCCTTCACCAACATGCAGTGTTTCCTTGATTGAATTAGCTCTCACACCAATATTTGCTCCTAGAGCCTTTGCATTGAGGGCTATCTGAAAACGGCTGTGGCGCTGAAGTTGCCTGTGAATGTGGAGTTGGTGGCATGTGAAACCAGCATGTGGAGCATTCGTTTGTGTGGGATGCTCTACCAGCTATATTCCTAGATAATGCACTCAAAGGGCACTAAGCTTAGAGTGTGAAAACTGAGTTTCCTTGAGAGCTGTTTGGAAGCCTGATGGTGTGTGAATTAGTGAGCCAAATGCACTTGTTCTCCCACAAGAACCACTCGGCTGATCCTTCTTCAATATGCCCTTCACTAACATGCAGTGTTTCCTTGATTGAATTAGCTCTCACACCAATATTTGCGTCTAGAGCCTTTGCATTGAGGGCTATCTGAAAACGGCTGTGGCGCTGAAGTTGCCTGTGAATGTGGAGTTGGTGGCATGTGAAACCCGCATGTGGAGCATTCGTTTTTGTGGGATGCTCACCAAGCTTCATTTCAGTCCTAGGCACTGAAAGGGCACTAAGCATAGAGTGTGAAAACTGAGTTTCCTTGAGAGCTGCTTGGAAGCCTGATGGTGTGTGAAGTTAGTGAGCCAAATGGAGTTGTTCTCCCACAAGAACCATTCGGCTGATCCTTCTTCAATATGCCCTTTTCCAACATGCAGTGTTTCCTTGATTGAATTAGCTCTCACACCAATATTTGCGTCTAGAGCCTTTGCATTGAGGGCTATCTGAAAACGGCTGTGGCGCTGAAGTTGCCTGAGAATGTGGAGTTGGTGGCATGTGAAACCCGCATGTGGAGCATTCGTTTGTGTGGGATGCTCTACCAGGTTCTTTCCTAGATAATGCACTCAAAGGGCACTAAGCATAGAGTGTGAAAACTGAGTTTCCTTGAGAGCTGCTTGGAAGCCTGATGGTGTGTGAAGTTAGTGAGCTAAATGGACTTGTTCTCCCACAAGATCCACTCGGCTGACCCTTCTTCAATATGCCCTTCACCAACATGCAGTGTTTCCTTCATTGAATTAGCTCTCACACCAACATTTGCGTCTAGAGCCTTTGCATTGAGAGCTATCTGAAAACGGCTGTGGCGCTGAAGTTGCCTGAGAATGTGGAGTTGGTGGCATGTGAAACCCGCATGTGGAGCATTCGTTTGTTTGGGATGCTCACCAAGCTTCATTTCAGTCCTAGGCACTGAAAGGGCACTAAGCATAGAGTGTGAAAACTGAGTTTCCTTGAGAGCTGCTTGGAAGCCTGATGGTGTGTGAATTTAGTGAGCCAAATGGACTTGTTCTCCCACAAGAACCACTCGGCTGATCCTTCTTCAATATGCCCTTCACCAACATGCAGTGTTTCCTTGATTGAATTAGCTCTCACACCAGTATTTGCGTCTAGATCCTTTGCATTGAGGGCTATCTGAAAACGGCTGTGACGTTGAAGTTGCCTGTGAATGTGGAGTTGGTGGCATGTGAAACCCGCATGTGGAACATTCGTTTGTGTGGGATGCTCACCAAGTTTATTCCTAGATAATGCACTCAAAGGGCACTAAGCATAGAGTGTGAAAACTGAGTTTCCTTGAGAGCTGCTTGGAAGCCTGATGGTGTGTGAACTTAGTGAGCCAAATGGACTTGTTCTCCCACAAGAACCACTCGGCTGATCCTTCTTCAATATGCCCTTCACCAACATGCAGTGTTTCCTTCATTGAATTAGCTCTCACACCAATATTTGCGTCTAGAGCCTTTGCATTGAGGGCTATCTGAAAACGGCTGTGGCGCTGAATTGCCTGTGAATGTGGAGTTGGTGGCATGTGAAACCCGCATGTGGAGCATTCGTTTGTGTGTGATGCTCACCAAGCTTCATTTCAGTCCTAGGCACTGAAAGGGCACTAAGCATAGAGTGTAAAAACTGAGTTTCCTTGAGAGCTGCTTGGAAGCCTGATGGTGTGTGAAGTTAGTGAGCCCAATGGAATTGTTCTCCCACAAGAACCATTCGGCTGATCCTTCTTCAATATGTCCTTCACCAACATGCAGTGTTTCTTGATTGAATTAGCTCTCACACCAATATTTGCGTCTAGAGCCTTTGCATTGAGGGCTATCTGGAAACTGCTGTGGCGCTGAAGTTGCCTGCGAATGTGGAGTTGGTGGCATGTGAAACCCGCAAGTGGAGCATTCGTTTGTGTGGGATGCTGTACCAGCTTCATTTCAGTCCTAGGCACTCAAAGGTCACTAAGCATAGAGTGTGAAAACTGAGTTTCCTTGAGAGCTGCTTGGAAGCCTGATGGTGTGTGAAGTTAGTGAGCCAAATGGAGTTGTTCTCCCACAAGAACCACTCGGCTGATCCTTCTTCAATATGCCCTTCACCAACATGCAGTGTTTGCTTCATTGAATTAGCTCTCACACCAATATTTGCGTCTAGAGCCTTTGCAATGAGAGCTATCTGAAAACGGCTGGGACGCTGAAGTTGCCTGTGAATGTGGAGTTGGTGGCATGTGAAACCCGCATGTGGAGCATTCGTTTGTGTGGGATGCTCTACCAGGTTCTTTCGTAGATAATGCACTCAAAGGGCACTAAGCATAGAGTGTGAAAACTGAGTTTCCTTGAGAGCTGCTTGGCAGCCTGATGGTGTGTGAAGTTAGTGAGCCAAATGGAGTTGTTCTCCCACAAGAACCACTCGGCTGATCCTTCTTCAATATGCCCTTCACCAACATGCAGTGTTTCCTTAATTGAATTAGCTCTCACACCAATATTTGCGTCTAGAGCCTTTGCATTGAGGGCTATCTGAAAACGGCTGTGGCGCTGAAGTTGCCTGTGAATGTGGAGTTGGTGGCATGTGAAACCCGCATGGGAGCATTCGTTTGTGTGGGATGCTCACCAAGCTTCATTTCAGTCCTAGGCACTGAAAGGGCACTAATCATAGAGTGTAAAAAACTGAGTTTCCTTGAGAGCTGCTTGGAAGCCTGATGGTGTGTGAAGTTAGTGAGCCCAGTGGAATTGTTCTCCCACAAGAACCATTCGCCTGATCCTTCTTCAATATGCCCTTCACCAACATGCAGTGTTTCCTTGATTGAATTAGCTCTCACACCAATATTTGCGTCTAGAGCCTTTGCATTGAGGGTTATCTGAAAACTGCTGTGGCTCTGAAGTTGTCTGAAAATGTGGAGTTGGTGGCATGTGAAACCCGCATGTGGAGCATTCGTTTTTGTGGGATGTTCTACCAGGTTCATTCCTAGATAATGCACTCAAAGGGCACTAAGCATAGAGTGAGAAAACTGAGTTTCCTTGAGAGCTGCTTGGAAGCCTGATGGTGTGTGAAGTTAGTGAGCCCAATGGAGTTGTTCTCCCACAAGAACCATTCGGCTGATCCTTCTTCAATATGCCCTTCACCAACATGCAGTGTTTCCTTGATTGAATTAGCTCTCACACCAATATTTGCGTCTAGAGCCTTTGCATTGAGGGCTATCTGAAAACGGCTGTGGCGCTGAAGTTGCCTGAGAATGTGGAGTTGGTGGCATGTGAAACCCGCATGTGGAGCATTCGTTTGTGTGGGATGCTCTACCAGCTTCATTTCAGTCCTAGGCACTGAAAGGGCACTAAGCATAGAGTGTGAAAACTGAGTTTCCTTGAGAGCTGCTTGGAAGCCTGATGGTGTGTAAAGTTAGTGAGCCAAATGGAGTTGTTCTCCCACAAGAACCACTCGGCTGATCCTTCTTCAATATGCCCTACACCAACATGGAGTGTTTCCTTGATTGAATTAGCTCTCACACCAATATTTGCGTCTAGAGCCTTTGCATTGAGGGCTATCTGAAAACGGCTGTGGCGCTGAAGTTGCCTGAGAATCTGGAGTTGGTGGCATGTGAAACCCGCATGTGGAGCATTCGTTTGTGTGGGATGCTCACCAAGCTTCATTTCAGTCCTAGGCACTGAAAGGGCACTAAGCATAGAGTGTGAAAACTGAGTTTCCTTGAGAGCTGCTTGGAAGCCTGATGGTGTGTGAAGTTAGTGAGACAAATGGACTTGTTCTCCCACAAGAACCACTCGGCTGATCCTTCTTCAATATGCCCTTCACCAGCATGCAGTGTTTCCTTGATTGAATTAGCTCTCAAACCAATTTTTGCGTCTAGAGCCTTTGCATTGAGGGCTATCTGAAAACGGCTGTGGCGCTGAAGTTGCCTGTGAATGTGGAGTTGGCGGCATGTGAAATGCGCATGTGGAGCATTCGTTTGTGTGGGATGCTCACCAAGATTGTTCCTAGATAATGCACTCAAAGGACACTAAGCATAGAGTGTGAAAACTGAGTTTCCTTGAGAGCTGCTTGGAAGCCTGATGGTGTGTGAAGTTAGTGAGCCAAATGGACTTGTTCTCCCACAAGAACCACTCGGCTGATCCTTCTTCAATATGCCCTTCACCAACATGCAGTGTTTCCTTGATTGAATTAGCTCTCACACCAATATTTGCTCCTAGAGCCTTTGCATTGAGGGCTATCTGAAAACGGCTGTGGCGCTGAAGTTGCCTGTGAATGTGGAGTTGGTGGCATGTGAAACCCGCATGTGGAGCATTCGTTTGTGTGGGATGCTCTACCAGCTATATTCCTAGATAATGCACTCAAAGGGCACTAAGCTTAGAGTGTGAAAACTGAGTTTCCTTGAGAGCTGTTTGGAAGCCTGATGGTGTGTGAATTAGTGAGCCAAATGCACTTGTTCTCCCACAAGAACCACTCGGCTGATCCTTCTTCAATATGCCCTTCACTAACATGCAGTGTTTCCTTGATTGAATTAGCTCTCACACCAATATTTGCGTCTAGAGCCTTTGCATTGAGGGCTATCTGAAAACGGCTGTGGCGCTGAAGTTGCCTGTGAATGTGGAGTTGGTGGCATGTGAAACCCGCATGTGGAGCATTCGTTTGTGTGGGATGCTCACCAAGCTTCATTTCAGTCCTAGGCACTGAAAGGGCACTAAGCATAGAGTGTGAAAACTGAGTTTCCTTGAGAGCTGCTTGGAAGCCTGATGGTGTGTGAAGTTAGTGAGCCAAATGGAGTTGTTCTCCCACAAGAACCATTCGGCTGATCCTTCTTCAATATGCCCTTTTCCAACATGCAGTGTTTCCTTGATTGAATTAGCTCTCACACCAATATTTGCGTCTAGAGCCTTTGCATTGAGGGCTATCTGAAAACGGCTGTGGCGCTGAAGTTGCCTGAGAATGTGGAGTTGGTGGCATGTGAAACCCGCATGTGGAGCATTCGTTTGTGTGGGATGCTCTACCAGGTTCATTCCTAGATAATGCACTCAAAGGGCACTAAGCATAGAGTGTGAAAACTGAGTTTCCTTGAGAGCTGCTTGGAAGCCTGATGGTGTGTGAAGTTAGTGAGCTAAATGGACTTGTTCTCCCACAAGATCCACTCGGCTGACCCTTCTTCAATATGCCCTTCACCAACATGCAGTGTTTCCTTCATTGAATTAGCTCTCACACCAACATTTGCGTCTAGAGCCTTTGCATTGAGAGCTATCTGAAAACGGCTGTGGCGCTGAAGTTGCCTGAGAATGTGGAGTTGGTGGCATGTGAAACCCGCATGTGGAGCATTCGTTTGTTTGGGATGCTCACCAAGCTTCATTTCAGTCCTAGGCACTGAAAGGGCACTAAGCATAGAGTGTGAAAACTGAGTTTCCTTGAGAGCTGCTTGGAAGCCTGATGGTGTGTGAACTTAGTGAGCCAAATGGACTTGTTCTCCCACAAGAACCACTCGGCTGATCCTTCTTCAATATGCCCTTCACCAACATGCAGTGTTTCCTTGATTGAATTAGCTCTCACACCAGTATTTGCGTCTAGATCCTTTGCATTGAGGGCTATCTGAAAACGGCTGTGACGTTGAAGTTGCCTGTGAATGTGGAGTTGGTGGCATGTGAAACCCGCATGTGGAACATTCGTTTGTGTGGGATGCTCACCAAGTTTATTCCTAGATAATGCACTCAAAGGGCACTAAGCATAGAGTGTGAAAACTGAGTTTCCTTGAGAGCTGCTTGGAAGCCTGATGGTGTGTGAACTTAGTGAGCCAAATGGACTTGTTCTCCCACAAGAACCACTCGGCTGATCCTTCTTCAATATGCCCTTCACCAACATGCAGTGTTTCCTTCATTGAATTAGCTCTCACACCAATATTTGCGTCTAGAGCCTTTGCATTGAGGGCTATCTGAAAACGGCTGTGGCGCTGAATTGCCTGTGAATGTGGAGTTGGTGGCATGTGAAACCCGCATGTGGAGCATTCGTTTGTGTGGGATGCTGTACCAGCTTCATTTCAGTCCTAGGCACTCAAAGGTCACTAAGCATAGAGTGTGAAAACTGAGTTTCCTTGAGAGCTGCTTGGAAGCCTGATGGTGTGTGAAGTTAGTGAGCCAAATGGAGTTGTTCTCCCACAAGAACCACTCGGCTGATCCTTCTTCAATATGCCCTTCACCAACATGCAGTGTTTGCTTCATTGAATTAGCTCTCACACCAATATTTGCGTCTAGAGCCTTTGCAATGAGAGCTATCTGAAAACGGCTGGGACGCTGAAGTTGCCTGTGAATGTGGAGTTGGTGGCATGTGAAACCCGCATGTGGAGCATTCGTTTGTGTGGGATGCTCTACCAGGTTCATTCCTAGATAATGCACTCAAAGGGCACTAAGCATAGAGTGTGAAAACTGAGTTTCCTTGAGAGCTGCTTGGAAGCCTGATGGTGTGTGAAGTTAGTGAGCCAAATGGAGTTGTTCTCCCACAAGAACCACTCGGCTGATCCTTCTTCAATATGCCCTTCACCAACATGCAGTGTTTCCTTGATTGAATTAGCTCTCACACCAATATTTGCGTCTAGAGCCTTTGCATTGAGGGCTATCTGAAAACGGCTGTGGCGCTGAAGTTGCCTGTGAATGTGGAGTTGGTGGCATGTGAAACCCGCATGTGGAGCATTCGCTTCTGTGAGATGTTCACCAAGCTTCATTTCAGTCCTAGGCACTGAAAGGGCACTAAGCATAGAGTGTGAAAACTGAGTTTCCTTGAGAGCTGCTTGGAAGCCTGATGGTGTGTGAAGTTAGTGAGCCAAATGGAGTTGTTCTCCCACAAGAACCACTCAGCTGATCCTTCTTCAATATGCCCTTCACCAACATGCAGTGTTTCCTTGATTGAATTAGCTCTCACACCAATATTTGCGTCTAGAGCCTTTGCATTGAGGGCTATCTGAAAACGGCTGTGGCGCTGAAGTTGCCTGTGAATGTGGAGTTGGTGGCATGTGAAACCCGCATGTGGAGCATTCGTTTGTGTGGGATGCTCTACCAGGTTCAATCCTAGATAATGCACTCAAAGGGCACTAAGCATAGAGTGTGAAAACTGAGTTTCCTTGAGAGCTGCTTGGAAGCCTGATGGTGTGTGAAGTTAGTGAGCTAAATGGACTTGTTCTCCCACAAGATCCACTCGGCTGACCCTTCTTCAATATGCCCTTCACCAACATGCAGTGTTTCCTTCATTGAATTAGCTCTCACACCAACATTTGCGTCTAGAGCCTTTGCATTGAGAGCTATCTGAAAACGGCTGTGGCGCTGAAGTTGCCTGAGAATGTGGAGTTGGTGGCATGTGAAACCCGCATGTGGAGCATTCGTTTGTTTGGGATGCTCAACAAGCTTCATTTCAGTCCTAGGCACTGAAAGGGCACTAAGCATAGAGTGTGAAAACTGAGTTTCCTTGAGAGCTGCTTGGAAGCCTGATGGTGTGTGAACTTAGTGAGCCAAATGGACTTGTTCTCCCACAAGAACCACTCGGCTGATCCTTCTTCAATATGCCCTTCACCAACATGCAGTGTTTCCTTGATTGAATTAGCTCTCACACCAGTATTTGCGTCTAGATCCTTTGCATTGAGGGCTATCTGAAAACGGCTGTGACGTTGAAGTTGCCTGTGAATGTGGAGTTGGTGGCATGTGAAACCCGCATGTGGAACATTCGTTTGTGTGGGATGCTCACCAAGTTTATTCCTAGATAATGCACTCAAAGGGCACTAAGCATAGAGTGTGAAAACTGAGTTTCCTTGAGAGCTGCTTGGAAGCCTGATGATGTGTGAACTTAGTGAGCCAAATGGACTTGTTCTCCCACAAGAACCACTCGGCTGATCCTTCTTCAATATGCCCTTCACCAACATGCAGTGTTTCCTTCATTGAATTAGCTCTCACACCAATATTTGCGTCTAGAGCCTTTGCATTGAGGGCTATCTGAAAACGGCTGTGGCGCTGAATTGCCTGTGAATGTGGAGTTGGTGGCATGTGAAACCCGCATGTGGAGCATTCGTTTGTGTGTGATGCTCACCAAGCTTCATTTCAGTCCTAGGCACTGAAAGGGCACTAAGCATAGAGTGTAAAAACTGAGTTTCCTTGAGAGCTGCTTGGAAGCCTGATGGTGTGTGAAGTTAGTGAGCCCAATGGAATTGTTCTCCCACAAGAACCATTCGGCTGATCCTTCTTCAATATGTCCTTCACCAACATGCAGTGTTTCTTGATTGAATTAGCTCTCACACCAATATTTGCGTCTAGAGCCTTTGCATTGAGGGCTATCTGGAAACTGCTGTGGCGCTGAAGTTGCCTGCGAATGTGGAGTTGGTGGCATGTGAAACCCGCAAGTGGAGCATTCGTTTGTGTGGGATGCTGTACCAGCTTCATTTCAGTCCTAGGCACTCAAAGGTCACTAAGCATAGAGTGTGAAAACTGAGTTTCCTTGAGAGCTGCTTGGAAGCCTGATGGTGTGTGAAGTTAGTGAGCCAAATGGAGTTGTTCTCCCACAAGAACCACTCGGCTGATCCTTCTTCAATATGCCCTTCACCAACATGCAGTGTTTGCTTCATTGAATTAGCTCTCACACCAATATTTGCGTCTAGAGCCTTTGCAATGAGAGCTATCTGAAAACGGCTGGGACGCTGAAGTTGCCTGTGAATGTGGAGTTGGTGGCATGTGAAACCCGCATGTGGAGCATTCGTTTGTGTGGGATGCTCTACCAGGTTCATTCCTAGATAATGCACTCAAAGGGCACTAAGCATAGAGTGTGAAAACTGAGTTTCCTTGAGAGCTGCTTGGAAGCCTGATGGTGTGTGAAGTTAGTGAGCCAAATGGAGTTGTTCTCCCACAAGAACCACTCGGCTGATCCTTCTTCAATATGCCCTTCACGAACATGCAGTGTTTCCTTCATTGAATTAGCTCTCACACCAATATTTGCGTCTAGAGCCTTTGCATTGAGGGCTATCTGAAAACGGCTGTGGCGCTGAAGTTGCCTGTGAATGTGGAGTTGGTGGCATGTGAAACCCGCATGTGGAGCATTCGCTTCTGTGAGATGTTCACCAAGCTTCATTTCAGTCCTAGGCACTGAAAGGGCACTAAGCATAGAGTGTGAAAACTGAGTTTCCTTGAGAGCTGCTTGGAAGCCTGATGGTGTGTGAAGTTAGTGAGCCAAATGGAGTTGTTCTCCCACAAGAACCACTCAGCTGATCCTTCTTCAATATGCCCTTCACCAACATGCAGTGTTTCCTTGATTGAATTAGCTCTCACACCAATATTTGCGCCTAGAGCCTTTGCATTGAGGGCTATCTGAAAACGGCTGTGACGCTGAAGTTGCCTGTGAATGTGGAGTTGGTGGCATGTGAAACCCGCATGTGGAGCATTCGTTTGTTTGGGATGCTCTACCAGGTTCATTCCTAGATAATGCACTCAAAGGTCACTAAGCTTAGAGTGTGAAACTGAGTTTCCTTGAGAGCTGCTTGGAAGCCTGATGGTGTGTGAAGTTAGTGAGCCAAATGGACTTGTTCTCCCACAAGAACCACTCGGCTGATCCTTCTTCAATATGCCCTTCACCAACATGCAGTGTTTCCTTGATTGAATTAGCTCTCACACCAACATTTGCGTCTAGAGCCTTTGCATTGAGAGCTATCTGAAAACGGCTGTGGCGCTGAAGTTGCCTGTGAATGTGGAGTTGGTGGCATGTGAAACCCGCATGTGGAGCATTCGTTTGTGTGGGATGCTCACCAAGCTTCATTTCAGTCCTAGGCACTGAAAGGGCACTAAGCATAGAGTGTGAAAACTGAGTTTCCTTGAGAGCTGCTTGGAAGCCTGATGGTGTGTGAAGTTAGTGAGCCAAATGGACTTGTTCTCCCACAAGAACCACTCGGCTGATCCTTCTTCAATATGCCCTTCACCAACATGCAGTGTTTCCTTCATTGAATTAGCTCTCACACCAGTATTTGCGTCTAGAGCCTTTGCATTGAGGGCTATCTGAAAACGGCTGTGACGCTGAAGTTGCCTGTGAATGTGGAGTTGGTGGCATGTGAAACCCGCATGTGGAGCATTCGTTTGTGTGGGATGCTCACCAAGTTTATTCCTAGATAATGCACTCAAAGGGCACTAAGCATAGAGTGTGAAAAATGAGTTTCCTTGAGAGCTGCTTGGAAGCCTGATGGTGTGTGAACTTAGTGAGCCAAATGGAGTTGTTCTCCCACAAGAACCACTCAGCTGATCCTTCTTCAATATGCCCTTCACCAACATGCAGTGTTTCCTTGATTGAATTAGCTCTCACACCAATATTTGCGTCTAGAGCCTTTGCATTGAGGGCTATCTGAAAACGGCTGTGGCGCTGAAGTTGCCTGAGAATGTGGAGTTGGTGGCATGTGAAACCCGCATGTGGAGCATTCGCTTCTGTGAGATACTCACCAAGCTTCATTTCAGTCCTAGGCACTGAAAGGGCACTAAGCATAGAGTGTGAAAACTGAGTTTCCTTGAGAGCTGCTTGGAAGCCTGATGGTGTGTGAAGTTAGTGAGCCAAATGGAGTTGTTCTCCCACAAGAACCACTCGGCTGATTCTTATTCAATATGCCCTTCACCAACATGCAGTGTTTCCTTGATTGAATTAGCTCTCACACCAATATTTGTGTCTAGAGCCTTTGCATTGAGGGCTATCTGAAAACGGTTGTGGCGCTGAAGTTGCCTGAAAATGTGGAGTTGGTGGCATGTGAAACCCGCATGTGGAGCATTCGCTTTTGTGAGATGTTCACCAAGCTTCATTTCAGTCCTAGGCACTGAAAGGGCACTAAGCATAGAGTGTGAAAACTGAGTTTCCTTGAGAGCTGCTTGGAAGCCTGATGGTGTGTGAAGTTAGTGAGCCAAATGGAGTTGTTCTCCCACAAGAACCACTCAGCTGATCCTTCTTCAATATGCCCTTCACCATCATGCAGTGTTTCCTTGATTGAATTAGCTCTCACACCAATATTTGCGTCTAGAGCCTTTGCATTGAGGGCTATCTGAAAACGGCTGTGACGCTGAAGTTGCCTGTGAATGTGGAGTTGGTGGCATGTGAAACCCGCATGTGGAGCATTCGTTTGTGTGGGATGCTCTACCAGGTTCATTCCTAGATAATGCACTCAAAGGGCACTAAGCTTAGAGTGTGAAAACTGAGTTTCCTTGAGAGCTGCTTGGAAGCCTGATGGTGTGTGAAGTTAGTGAGCCAAATGGACTTGTTCTCCCACAAGAACCACTCGGCTGATCCTTCTTCAATATGCCCTTCACCAACATGCAGTGTTTCCTTCATTGAATTAGCTCTCACACCAATATTTGCGTCTAGAGCCTTTGCATTGAGGGCTATCTGAAAACGGCTGTGGCGCTGAATTGCCTGTGAATGTGGAGTTGGTGGCATGTGAAACCCGCATGTGGAGCATTCGTTTGTGTGTGATGCTCACCAAGCTTCATTTCAGTCCTAGGCACTGAAAGGGCACTAAGCATAGACTGTAAAAACTGAGTTTCCTTGAGAGCTGCTTGGAAGCCTGATGGTGTGTGAAGTTAGTGAGCCCAATGGAATTGTTCTCCCACAAGTACCATTCGGCTGATCCTTCTTCAATATGTCCTTCACCAACATGCAGTGTTTCTTGATTGAATTAGCTCTCACACCAATATTTGCGTCTAGAGCCTTTGCATTGAGGGCTATCTGGAAACTGCTGTGGCGCTGAAGTTGCCTGCGAATGTGGAGTTGGTGGCATGTGAAACCCGCAAGTGGAGCATTCGTTTGTGTGGGATGCTGTACCAGCTTCATTTCAGTCCTAGGCACTCAAAGGTCACTAAGCATAGAGTGTGAAAACTGAGTTTCCTTGAGAGCTGCTTGGAAGCCTGATGATGTGTGAAGTTAGTGAGCCAAATGGAGTTGTTCTCCCACAAGAACCACTCGGCTGATCCTTCTTCAATATGCCCTTCACCAACATGCAGTGTTTGCTTCATTGAATTAGCTCTCACACCAATATTTGCGTCTAGAGCCTTTGCAATGAGAGCTATCTGAAAACGGCTGGGACGCTGAAGTTGCCTGTGAATGTGGAGTTGGTGGCATGTGAAACCCGCATGTGGAGCATTCGTTTGTGTGGGATGCTCTACCAGGTTCATTCCTAGATAATGCACTCAAAGGGCACTAAGCATAGAGTGTGAAAACTGAGTTTCCTTGAGAGCTGCTTGGAAGCCTGATGGTGTGTGAAGTTAGTGAGCCAAATGGAGTTGTTCTCCCACAAGAACCACTCGGCTGATCCTTCTTCAATATGCCCTTCACCAACATGCAGTGTTTCCTTGATTGAATTAGCTCTCACACCAATATTTGCGTCTAGAGCCTTTGCATTGAGGGCTATCTGAAAACGGCTGTGACGCTGAAGTTGCCTGTGAATGTGGAGTTGGTGGCATGTGAAACCCGCATGTGGAGCATTCGCTTCTGTGAGATGTTCACCAAGCTTCATTTCAGTCCTAGGCACTGAAAGGGCACTAAGCATAGAGTGTGAAAACTGAGTTTCCTTGAGAGCTGCTTGGAAGCCTGATGGTGTGTGAAGTTAGTGAGCCAAATGGAGTTGTTCTCCCACAAGAACCACTCAGCTGATCCTTCTTCAATATGCCCTTCACCAACATGCAGTGTTTCCTTGATTGAATTAGCTCTCACACCAATATTTGCGCCTAGAGCCTTTGCATTGAGGGCTATCTGAAAACGGCTGTGACGCTGAAGTTGCCTGTGAATGTGGAGTTGGTGGCATGTGAAACCCGCATGTGGAGCATTCGTTTGTTTGGGATGCTCTACCAGGTTCATTCCTAGATAATGCACTCAAAGGGCACTAAGCTTAGAGTGTGAAAACTGAGTTTCCTTGAGAGCTGCTTGGAAGCCTGATGGTGTGTGAAGTTAGTGAGCCAAATGGACTTGTTCTCCCACAAGAACCACTCGGCTGATCCTTCTTCAATATGCCCTTCACCAACATGCAGTGTTTCCTTCATTGAATTAGCTCTCACACCAATATTTGCGTCTAGAGCCTTTGCATTGAGGGCTATCTGAAAACGGCTGTGGCGCTGAAGTTGCCTGTGAATGTGGAGTTGGTGGCATGTGAAACCCGCATGTGGAGCATTCGTTTGTGTGTGATGCTCACCAAGCTTCATTTCAGTCCTAGGCACTGAAAGGGCACTAAGCATAGACTGTAAAAACTGAGTTTCCTTGAGAGCTGCTTGGAAGCCTGATGGTGTGTGAAGTTAGTGAGCCCAATGGAATTGTTCTCCCACAAGTACCATTCGGCTGATCCTTCTTCAATATGTCCTTCACCAACATGCAGTGTTTCTTGATTGAATTAGCTCTCACACCAATATTTGCGTCTAGAGCCTTTGCATTGAGGGCTATCTGGAAACTGCTGTGGCGCTGAAGTTGCCTGCGAATGTGGAGTTGGTGGCATGTGAAACCCGCAAGTGGAGCATTCGTTTGTGTGGGATGCTGTACCAGCTTCATTTCAGTCCTAGGCACTCAAAGGTCACTAAGCATAGAGTGTGAAAACTGAGTTTCCTTGAGAGCTGCTTGGAAGCCTGATGATGTGTGAAGTTAGTGAGCCAAATGGAGTTGTTCTCCCACAAGAACCACTCGGCTGATCCTTCTTCAATATGCCCTTCACCAACATGCAGTGTTTGCTTCATTGAATTAGCTCTCACACCAATATTTGCGTCTAGAGCCTTTGCAATGAGAGCTATCTGAAAACGGCTGGGACGCTGAAGTTGCCTGTGAATGTGGAGTTGGTGGCATGTGAAACCCGCATGTGGAGCATTCGTTTGTGTGGGATGCTCTACCAGGTTCATTCCTAGATAATGCACTCAAAGGGCACTAAGCATAGAGTGTGAAAACTGAGTTTCCTTGAGAGCTGCTTGGAAGCCTGATGGTGTGTGAAGTTAGTGAGCCAAATGGAGTTGTTCTCCCACAAGAACCACTCGGCTGATCCTTCTTCAATATGCCCTTCACCAACATGCAGTGTTTCCTTGATTGAATTAGCTCTCACACCAATATTTGCGTCTAGAGCCTTTGCATTGAGGGCTATCTGAAAACGGCTGTGACGCTGAAGTTGCCTGAGAATGTGGAGTTGGTGGCATGTGAAACCCGCATGTGGAGCATTCGCTTCTGTGAGATGTTCACCAAGCTTCATTTCAGTCCTAGGCACTGAAAGGGCACTAAGCATAGAGTGTGAAAACTGAGTTTCCTTGAGAGCTGCTTGGAAGCCTGATGGTGTGTGAAGTTAGTGAGCCAAATGGAGTTGTTCTCCCACAAGAACCACTCAGCTGATCCTTCTTCAATATGCCCTTCACCAACATGCAGTGTTTCCTTGATTGAATTAGCTCTCACACCAATATTTGCGCCTAGAGCCTTTGCATTGAGGGCTATCTGAAAACGGCTGTGACGCTGAAGTTGCCTGTGAATGTGGAGTTGGTGGCATGTGAAACCCGCATGTGGAGCATTCGTTTGTTTGGGATGCTCTACCAGGTTCATTCCTAGATAATGCACTCAAAGGGCACTAAGCTTAGAGTGTGAAAACTGAGTTTCCTTGAGAGCTGCTTGGAAGCCTGATGGTGTGTGAAGTTAGTGAGCCAAATGGACTTGTTCTCCCACAAGAACCACTCGGCTGATCCTTCTTCAATATGCCCTTCACCAACATGCAGTGTTTCCTTGATTGAATTAGCTCTCACACCAACATTTGCGTCTAGAGCCTTTGCATTGAGAGCTATCTGAAAACGGCTGTGGCGCTGAAGTTGCCTGTGAATGTGGAGTTGGTGGCATGTGAAACCCGCATGTGGAGCATTCGTTTGTGTGGGATGCTCACCAAGCTTCATTTCAGTCCTAGGCACTGAAAGGGCACTAAGCATAGAGTGTGAAAACTGAGTTTCCTTGAGAGCTGCTTGGAAGCCTGATGGTGTGTGAACTTAGTGAGCCAAATGGACTTGTTCTCCCACCAGAACCACTCGGCTGATCCTTCTTCAATATGCCCTTCACCAACATGCAGTGTTTCCTTCATTGAATTAGCTCTCACACCAGTATTTGCATCTAGAGCCTTTGCATTGAGGGCTATCTGAAAACGGCTGTGACGCTGAAGTTGCCTGAGAATGTGGAGTTGGTGGCATGTGAAACCCGCATGTGGAGCATTCGTTTGTTTGGGATGCTCACCAAGCTTCATTTCAGTCCTAGGCACTGAAAGGGCACTAAGCATAGAGTGTGAAAACTGAGTTTCCTTGAGAGCTGCTTGGAAGCCTGATGGTGTGTGTACTTAGTGAGCCAAATGGACTTGTTCTCCCACAAGAACCACTCGGCTGATCCTTCTTCAATATGCCCTTCACCAACATGCAGTGTTTCCTTGATTGAATTAGCTCTCACACCAGTATTTGCGTCTAGATCCTTTGCATTGAGGGCTATCTGAAAACGGCTGTGACGTTGAAGTTGCCTGTGAATGTGGAGTTGGTGGCATGTGAA
This sequence comes from Ochotona princeps, assembly GCF_030435755.1. Classification (NCBI taxonomy): domain Eukaryota; kingdom Metazoa; phylum Chordata; class Mammalia; order Lagomorpha; family Ochotonidae; genus Ochotona; species Ochotona princeps. Next base: position 6,865 of record NW_026696596.1, on the reverse strand, counting down.
ACCCGCATGTGGAACATTCGTTTGTGTGGGATGCTCACCAAGTTTATTCCTAGATAATGCACTCAAAGGGCACTAAGCATAGAGTGTGAAAACTGAGTTTCCTTGAGAGCTGCTTGGAAGCCTGATGGTGTGTGAACTTAGTGAGCCAAATGGACTTGTTCTCCCACAAGAACCACTCGGCTGATCCTTCTTCAATATGCCCTTCACCAACATGCAGTGTTTCCTTCATTGAATTAGCTCTCACACCAATATTTGCGTCTAGAGCCTTTGCATTGAGGGCTATCTGAAAACGGCTGTGGCGCTGAATTGCCTGTGAATGTGGAGTTGGTGGCATGTGAAACCCGCATGTGGAGCATTCGTTTGTGTGTGATGCTCACCAAGCTTCATTTCAGTCCTAGGCACTGAAAGGGCACTAAGCATAGAGTGTAAAAACTGAGTTTCCTTGAGAGCTGCTTGGAAGCCTGATGGTGTGTGAAGTTAGTGAGCTCAATGGAATTGTTCTCCCACAAGAACCATTCGCCTGATCCTTCTTCAATATGTCCTTCACCAAGATGCAGTGTTTCTTGATTGAATTAGCTCTCACACCAATATTTGCGTCTAGAGCCTTTGCATTGAGGGCTATCTGGAAACTGCTGTGGCGCTGAAGTTGCCTGCGAATGTGGAGTTGGTGGCATGTGAAACCCGCAAGTGGAGCATTCGTTTGTGTGGGATGCTGTACCAGCTTCATTTCAGTCCTAGGCACTCAAAGGTCACTAAGCATAGAGTGTGAAAACTGAGTTTCCTTGAGAGCTGCTTGGAAGCCTGATGGTGTGTGAAGTTAGTGAGCCAAATGGAGTTGTTCTCCCACAAGAACCACTCGGCTGATCCTTCTTCAATATGCCCTTCACCAACATGCAGTGTTTGCTTCATTGAATTAGCTCTCACACCAATATTTGCGTCTAGAGCCTTTGCATTGAGGGCTATCTGAAAACGGCTGTGGCGCTGAAGTTGCCTGAGAATGTGGAGTTGGTGGCATTTGAAACCCGCATGTGGAGCATTCGCTTCTGTGAGATGTTCACCAAGCTTCATTTCAGTCCTAGGCACTGAAAGGGCACTAAGCATAGAGTGTGAAAACTGAGTTTCCTTGAGAGCTGCTTGGAAGCCTGATGGTGTGTGAAGTTAGTGAGCCAAATGGAGTTGTTCTCCCACAAGAACCACTCAGCTGATCCTTCTTCAATATGCCCTTCACCAACATGCAGTGTTTCCTTGATTGAATTAGCTCTCACACCAATATTTGCGCCTAGAGCCTTTGCATTGAGGGCTATCTGAAAACGGCTGTGACGCTGAAGTTGCCTGTGAATGTGGAGTTGGTGGCATGTGAAACCCGCATGTGGAGCATTCGTTTGTGTGGGATGCTCTACCAGGTTCATTCCTAGATAATGCACTCAAAGGGCACTAAGCTTAGAGTGTGAAAACTGAGTTTCCTTGAGAGCTGCTTGGAAGCCTGATGGTGTGTGTGAAGTTAGTGAGCCAAATGGACTTGTTCTCCCACAAGAACCACTCGGCTGATCCTTCTTCAATATGCCCTTCACCAACATGCAGTGTTTCCTTGATTGAATTAGCTCTCACACCAACATTTGCGTCTAGAGCCTTTGCATTGAGAGCTATCTGAAAACGGCTGTGGCGCTGAAGTTGCCTGTGAATGTGGAGTTGGTGGCATGTGAAACCCGCATGTGGAGCATTCGTTTGTGTGGGATGCTCACCAAGCTTCATTTCAGTCCTAGGCACTGAAAGGGCACTAAGCATAGAGTGTGAAAACTGAGTTTCCTTGAGAGCTGCTTGGAAGCCTGATGGTGTGTGAACTTAGTGAGCCAAATGGACTTGTTCTCCCACAAGAACCACTCGGCTGATCCTTCTTCAATATGCCCTTCACCAACATGCAGTGTTTCCTTCATTGAATTAGCCTCTCACACCAGTATTTGCGTCTAGAGCCTTTGCATTCAGGGCTATCTGAAAACGGCTGTGACGCTGAAGTTGCCTGTGAATGTGGAGTTGGTGGCATGTGAAACCCGCATGTGCGAGCATTCGCTTCTGTGAGATACTCACCAAGCTTCATTTCAGTCCTAGGCACTGAAAGGGCACTAAGCATAGAGTGTGAAAACTGAGTTTCCTTGACGAGCTGCTTGGAAGCCTGATGGTGTGTGAAGTTAGTGAGCCAAATGGAGTTGTTCTCCCACAAGAACCACTCGGCTTGATTCTTATTCAATATGCCCTTCACCAACATGCAGTGTTTCCTTGATTGAATTAGCTCTCACACCAATATTTGCGTCTAGAGCCTTTGCATTGAGGAGCTATCTGAAAAACGGTTGTGGCGCTGAAGTTGCCTGAAAATGTGGAGTTGGTGGCATGTGAAACCCGCATGGTGGAGCATTCGCTTTTGTGAGATGTTCACCAAGCTTCATTTCAGTCCTAGGCACTGTGAAAGGGCACTTAAGCATAGAGTGTGAAAAACTGAGTTTCCTTGAGAGCTGCTTGGAAGCCTGATGGTGTGTGAAGTTAGTGAGCCAAATGGAGTTGTTCTCCCACAAGAACCACTCAGCTGATCCTTCTTCAATATGCCCTTCACCAACATGCAGTGTTCTCCTTGATTGAATTAGCTCTCACCACCAATATTTGCGTCTAGAGCCTTTTCATTTGAGGGCTATCTGAAAACGGCTGTGACGCTGAAGTTGCCTGTGAATGTTGGAGTTGGTGGTCATGTGAAACCCGCATGTGGAGCATTCGTTTGTGTGGGAATGCTCTACCAGGTTCATTCCTAGATAATGCACTCAAAGGGCACTAAGCTTAGAGTGTGAAAACTGAGTTTCCTTGAGAGCTGCTTGGAAGCCTGAATGGTGTGTGAAGTTAGTGAGCCAAATGGACTTGTTCTCCCACAAGAACCACTCGGCTGATCCTTCTTCAATATGCCCTTCACCAACATGCAAGTGTTTCCTTCATTGAATTAGCTCTCACACCAATATTTGCGTCTAGAGCCTTTGCATTGAGGGCTATCTGAAAACGGCTGTGGCGCTGAATTGCCTGTGAATGTGGAGTTGGTGGCATGTGAAACCCGCATGTGGAGCATTCGTTTGTGTGTGATGCTCACCAAGCTTCATTTCAGTCCTAGCACTGAAAGGGCACTAAGCATAGACTGTAAAAACTGAGTTTCCTTGAGAGCTGCTTGAAGCCTGATGGTGTGTGAAGTTAGTGAGCCCAATGGAATTGTTCTCCCACAAGAACCATTCGGCTGATCCTTCTTCAATATGTCCTTCACCAACATGCAGTGTTTCTTGATTGAATTAGCTCTCACACCAATATTTGCGTCTAGAGCCTTTGCATTGAGGGCTATCTGGAAACTGCTGTGGCGCTGAAGTTGCCTGCGAATGTGGAGTTGGTGGCATGTGAAACCCGCAGTGGAGCATTCGTTTGTCGTGGGATGCTGTACCAGCTTCATTTCAGTCCTAGGCACTCAAAGGTCACTAAGCATAGAGTGTGAAAACTGAGTTTCCTTGAGAGCTGCTTGAAGCCTGATGGTGTGTGAAGTTAGTGAGCCAAATGGAGTTGTTCTCCCACAAGAACCACTCGGCTGATCCTTCTTCAATATGCCCTTCACCCAACATGCAGTGTTTGCTTCATTGAATTAGCTCTCACACCAATATTTGCGTCTAGAGCCTTTGCAATGAGAGCTATCTGAAAACGGCTGGGACGCTGAAGTTGCCTGTGAATGTGGAGTTGGTGGCATGTGAAACCCGCATGTGGAGCATTCGTTTGTGTGGGATGCTCTACCAGGTTCATTCCTAGATAATGCACTCAAAGGGCACTAAGCATAGAGTGTGAAAACTGAGTATTCCTTGAGAGCTGCTTGGAAGCCTGATGGTGGTGTGAAGTTAGTGAGCCAAATGGAGTTGTTCTCCCACAAGAACCACTCGGCTGATCCTTCTTCAATATGCCCTTCACCAACATGCAGTGTTTCCTTGATTGAATTAGCTCTCACACCAATATTTGCGTCTAGAGCCTTTGCATTGAGGGCTATCTGAAAACGGCTGTGGCGCTGAAGTTGCCTGAGAATGTGGAGTTGGTGGCATTTGAAACCCGCATGTGGAGCATTCGCTTCTGTGAGATGTCTCACCAAGCTCTTCATTCAGTCCTAGGCACTGAAAGGGCACTAAGCATAGAGTGTGAAACTGAGTTTCCTTGAGAGCTGCTTGGAAGCCTGATGGTGTGTGAAGTTAGTGAGCCAAATGGAGTTGTTCTCCCACAAGAACCACTCAGCTGATCCTTCTTCAATATGCCCTTCACCAACATGCAGTGTTTCCTTGATTGAATTAGCTCTCACACCAATATTTGCCGCCTAGAGCCTCTTGCATTGAGGGCTATCTGAAAAACGGCTGTGACGCTGAAGTTGCCTGTGAATGTGGAGTTGGTGGCATGTGAACCCAGCATGTGGAGCATTCGTTTGTTTGGGATGCTCTACCCAGGTTCATTCCTGGAGATAATGCACTCAAAGGGCACTAAGCTTAGAGTGTGAAAACTGAGTTTCCTTGAGAGCTGCATGAGGAAGCCTGATGCGTGTGTGAAGTAGTGAGCCAAATGCACTTGTTCTCCCACAAGAACCACTCGGGCTGATCCTTCTTCAATATGCCCTTCACCAACATGCAGTGTTTCCTTGATTGAATTAGCTCTCACACCAACATTTGCGTCTAGAGCCTTTGCATTGAGAGCTATCTGAAAACGGCTGTGGCGCTGAAGTTGCCTGTGAATGTGGAGTTGGTGGCATGTGAAACCCGCATGTGGAGCATTCGTTTGTGTGGGATGCTCACCAAGCTTCATTTCAGTCCTAGGCACTGAAAGGGCACTAAGCATAGAGTGTGAAAACTGAGTTTCCTTGAGAGCTGCTTGGAAGCCTGATGGGTGTGTGAACTTAGTGAGCCAAATGGACTTGTTCTCCCACAAGAACCAACTCGGCTGATCCTTCTTCAATATGCCCCTTCACCAACAATGCAGTGTTTCCTTCATTGAATTAGCTCTCACACCAGTATTTGCGTCTAGAGCTCTTTGCATTGAGGGCTATCTGAAAACGGCTGTGACGCTGAAGTTGCCTGTGAATGTGGAGTTGGTGGCATGTGAAACCCGCATGTGGAGCATTCGCTTCTGTGAGATACTCACCAAGCTTCATATTCAGTCCTAGCACTGAAAGGGCACTAAAGCATAGAGTGTGAAAACTGAGTTTCCTTTGAGAGCTGCTTGGAAGCCTGATGGGTGTGTGAAGTTAGTGAGCCAAATGGAGTTGTTCTCCCCACAAGAACCACTCGGCTGATTCTTATTCAATATGCCTTCACCAACATGCAGTGTTTCCTTGATTGAATTAGCTCTCACACCAATATTTGCGTCCTAGAGCCTTTGCATTGAGGGCTATCTGAAACGGTTGTGGCGCTGAAGTTGCCTGAAAATGTGGAGTGGTGGCATGTGAAACCCGCATGTGGAGCATTCGCTTTTGTGAGATGTTCACCAAGCTTCATTTCAGTCCTAGGCACTGAAGGGCACTAAGCATAGAGTGTGAAACTGAGTTTCCTTGAGAGCTGCTTGGAAGCCTGATGGTGTGTGAAGTTAGTGAGCCAAATGGAGTTGTTCTCCCACAAGAACCACTCAGCTGATCCTTCTTCAATATGCCCTTTCACCCAACATGCAGTGTTTCCTGGATTGAATTAGCTCTCACACCAATATTTGCGTCTAGAGGCCTTTGCATTGAGGGCTATCTGAAAACGGCTGTGACGCTGAAGTTGCCTGTGAATGTGGAGTTGGTGGCATGTGAAACCCCGCATGTGGAGCATTAGTTTGCTGTGGGATGCTCTACCAGGTCATTCCTAGATAATGCACTCAAAGGGCACTAAGCTTAGAGTGTGAAAACTGAGTTTCCTTGAGAGCTGCTTGGAAGCCTGATGGTGTGTGAAGTTAGTGAGCCCAAATGGAGTTGTTCTCCCACAAGAACCACTCGGCTGATCCTTCTTCAATATGCCCTTCACCAACATGCAGTGTTTCCTTCATTGAATTAGCTCTCACACCAATATTTTGCGTCTAGAGCCTTTGCATTGAGGGCTATCTGAAAACGGCTGTGGCGCTGAATTGCCTGTGAATGTGGAGTTGGTGGCATGTGAAACCCGCATGTGGAGCATTCGTTTGTGTGTGATGCTCACCAAAGCTGTCATTTCAGTCCTAGGCACTGAAAGAGGCACTAAGCATAGACTGTAAAAACTGAGTTCCCTTGAGAGCTGCTTGGAAGCCTGATGGTGTGTGAAGTTAGTGAGCCCAATGGAATTGTTCTCCCCACAAGAACCATTCGGCTGATCCTTCTTTCAATATGCCCTTCACCAACATGCAGTGTTTCCTTCATTGAATTAGCTCTCACACCAATATTTGCGTCTAGAGCCTTTGCATTGAGGGCTATCTGAAAACGGCTGTGGCGCTGAAGTTGCCTGTGAATGTGGAGTTGGTGGCATGTGAAACCGCATGTGGAGCATTCGCTTCTGTGAGAGGCTCACACAAGCTTCATTTCAGTCCTAGGCACTGAAAGGGCACTAAGCATAGAGTGTGAAAACTGAGTTTCCTTGAGAGCTGCTTGGAAGCCTGATGGTGTGTGAAGTTAGTGAGCCAAATGGAGTTGTTTCTCCCACAAGAACCACCTCGGCTGATCCTTCTTCAATATGCCCTTCACCAACATGCAGTGTTTGCTTCAATTGATTAGCTCTCACACACAATATTTGCGTCTAGAGCCTTTGCAATGAGAGCTATCTGAAAACGGCTGGGACGCTGAAGTTGCCTGTGAATGTGGAGTTGGTGGCATGTGAAA
>NW_026696595.1:0-65004 GCF_030435755.1 Ochotona princeps | reverse complement strand
GGCTCCCTGCTGATGATCCTGGGAGAGCAGTGGAGGATGGTGATGGGGTTGTGCCCCTGTTCCCCGTGAACCTTTATGACATGTGAATGAAGCTCCTGGTTCCTGGGCTTGTCCTGACCCTGCCACAGCTGGCTCTGGTGGAAGTGAGGCAGCAGATGCAAGAAAGTTTGCTCTGTATCACTCTCTCTTCCTCTGTGCTTCAAAGCAAGCAGGACAGAGGGATACAGGCAGGCAGGAAGGAAGAGAAAGAAAGCTGCTGGCTTCCTGGGAGGGAGTGTGCTGTGTGCTGTGTACTGTGCTGTGACTCTAGACTGCTTTTGTCTGCCAACGCAGACCCCAAGGACATGTGTAGTGTTTCAGTCCTGGGACTCCTGTGCAACCTCTCCGAAGAATGTCCTTGAGAGTGACTGTCTCTCAAGCCAGGTTTGTTTCCCTTGTTTGTGCAGTAGAGCCTGGAGGAGCGTCATGCAATGAGTCCTGCTGACCACAAGAGGGTGCGCAAAGCTGCCCTTTCTACCCCTGGTTGTCCTCAGGCCTTTTGAGCACAAGAAGGCCCAGCCAGAGCCATCCTAGTGTTAGGTGGAGGTCCATTACATTGTTTCTGGATATGTGTCGCTGGAAGATTGGGGTCCAAGGCAGAACAGCCCTCATACCAAGGTCCAGGAGGGGTTGGAGGACACTTGTAGCTTTGCATCAGGCTGAGGCTCTGTGCTAGGAAGTGGCTGTGTGCCTTCACCAGCAAGGTACAACCTAGGGCACGGGGAGAAACCTGGGAGCTGGAGTCCCACATCAGCGTGCCAACAGACCCTCTGGGACCTGGAGTTGCACACAGGCTGACAAGCCCTGATTTTTCACAGATGTGGACCCCAGAAACATTTACACCACCTCTTTTCCTAACTGAGCAACCCTAGGCAGGCCCTTGGCTTTCTTTACCAAGTGGAGCAGCTCCCTGATGGGCTGCGGAGAGGCCTTCATGTGGTTTTGCATGTGTGGAGTGGCAGTTATGGTGATACAACACGCGGTATTCCTCTGCCTAGCTCGGTGGGTGAGTGCTGTGTGCTGTGTCCTGTGGTTCTAGACTGCTTTTGTCTGCCAATGCAGACCCCAAGGGCATACGTAGGTCTTCCGTCCTGGCACTCCTGTGAAACCTCTTCAAAAAGTGTCCTTGATAGTGAATTTCTCTCAGGCCAGGTTTGATTCCCATGTCTGGGCAGGAGAGACTGGAAGAGCGTCCTGCCGTGAGTTCAACTGTACACGAGAGAGCATGCAAAGCTGCCTTTCTACCCCTTGTGGGCTCAGGCCTTTTGAGCACAAGACGGCCTGGCCCAAGGCATCCTAGCGTCAGGTGGTGCTCCCGGACAGTGTTCCTGGACACAGGATGCTGGAATATTGGGGTCCAAGGCAGAACAGCCCGCATGCCAAGGTCCAGGAGTGTGTATAGGATGCCTGTGTCCTTGCATCAGCCCAGGCCTCTGTGCTAGGAGGTGGCTGTGTGCCTTCACCAGCAAGGAACATCAGAGGGCACTGGGGAAACCTGCGAGCTGGAGTTCCAAGTCAGGGCACCCAGAGGCCCTGTGGGAGCTGGAGTCCCACATCAGTCTCTCCAAGGGCCCTCTGAAACATGGAGACTCACATCAGTTTGTCCATGGTCCCTCTGAGAGTTGAAATCCTAGGTCATTGTGCCCACGCACCCTCTGTGTGCTAGTGTCCCACGTCAGTGTGCCCATGGACCCTCTGGGACCTGGAGTTACTCAACAGCTGACTAGCACTGGTCTTTCGCAGATGAGATCCTTGGAAACATTTACACCACTCTCTTTCCTCACAGAGCACCATTAGGGGCAGGAACTAGGTGTTCTTTAGCAAGTGGTGAAGCTCCCCGATGGGCTGCACAGAGGCCTTTGTGCATTTTTGCATTTGTGGAGTGGCACTTAGTGTGATACACCACTCGGCCTTCTTCTGCTTAGCTGGGTGGAATCTGGGCATGTGGGCTCCTAAGCCAGGAGCAGGTGGATGGGTAAGTAAGCACCAGAGGTCACCAGTCATCTGGAATAGGAAGTCCCAGGCCTTAGTTGCTGCAAGAGCACCCTGGACATGCATTCTCACTGTCTAGCAGGGATGGTGGATGGGGAGCCACCAAACCTGCAAAAGGGAGGGCCTCCCATGCCATCTTCAAGAATGGGATCACAGGGACCATATTCCATTCTACCAGGCATCATATTAAACATGTGTCGTGTGCATTGGAGGCATGAATTTGGTTCCAGAGTGCCCTGTCAAATGCAATTGCCCTCTCGTTCACCAGGGAATGCTTCACCCTATTCCAGGACCATCCTGGATTCAAGACCCTTTCTCCTGCTGCGGACAACCTGTGAACCATCAGCTGCCACTGGTGTGCCACCTGAACCAAGAAACCACAACAGCTGACGTGTCTTCTCCACAGAGGCTTTCTCACCAGGAGAGGTAGAGTAGCAGCATGCCTGGATGCCTTGTTGGTGCCCGCTGCTCTCTCAGCACGGAACAGCCAAAGTTGTGCCAGCAAGGGGGACAGGTACTTTCACCGGCCTGTTGAAGGAGCTGCAGAAGAAACTGGTAAGGGATGTTGTCGGGTGGTGCGGGTTGTGGTGGTTGGGGAGGGGTCCTAAGGTGTCAAGACTCAGCCTGTGATGCTTGTGTGCAGTTCAGCTGTATGGGTGCTGCTTCAAGACCTGACAGCATCCTCTGCAGTCCAGCTCCCTGCCGATGGTGCTGGGAGAGCAACGGAGGATGGCGCAGGGGCTTGTGCCCCTGTGCCCCTGTGCCCCTATGGGACATGTGGAGGAAGCTCCTGGTTCTCAGGCTTGTCCTGGCCCAGCCACATCTAGCTCTGGTGGTGGTCCCTGGGGAAGAGAGGCAGCAGATGCAAGAAAGATTGCTCTCTCTCTCCCTCTCTGTTCCTGTGTGCTCCAAGCAAACAGGACAGATTCAGGCACTCAGGCAAGAAGGCAGAAAGAGAAAGATTGCTATTGGCCTCCTGGCAGGGAGTGTGCTGTGTGCTGTGTGCTGTGCTGTGACTGAAGTCTGCTTTTGTCTGCCAATGCAGAACCCAAGGGTATGCGTATGGCTTCTGTCCTGGGACTTCTGTGCAACCGCTCCAAAGTGTGTCCTTGAGAGTGAATGTCTCTTAGGCTGGGTTTGTTTCCCTTGTTTGTGCAGGAGAGCCTGGAGGAGCGTCCTGCAGTGAGTCCTGCTGTGCATGAGAGGGCACATAAGCTGCCTTTTTTCCCCCTGGTTGGCTGAGGCATTTTGAGAAGTAGAAAGTCCAGCCCCAGCCATCCTAGTGTCAGGTGGGAATCCTGGACAGAATTCCTTTATATGTGTCCCTTGAAGATTGGGCTCCAAGGCCGAACAGCCTGCATATGAAGGATCAGGTAGGGGTGGAGGACGCTTGTGGCCTTGCATCAGGCCAGGCCTCTGTGCTAGGAAGTGGCTGTCTGTCTTCACCAGCAAGGTAGAACCTAGGGCACAAGGAGAACTAGAAGCTGGAGTTCCACGTCACGGTCCCCAGAGGCCCTGAGGGATCTGGAGTCCCAGTCAGAAAGCCCACGAGTCCTATGGGAGCTGGAATCTCATGTGAGGGTGCACACGGACCCTCTGGGAGCTGGAGTCCCACATCAGTGTGCCCTATGGCCCCGTGAGACTTGGGGTCCCATGTCTGTGTACCCACGAGTACTCTTGGACCTCGATCCTAATTCAGCATTCACCAATCCCTGCGGAATCTGGGGCCCGACGTCAGCATGTCCATGGACCCTCTGAGACTGGAATTACACACCAGCTGATTAGCACTGATGGTTCACAGATGAGGTACTCAGATAACTTTCCGGAATCCGGAAGCAGAGGAACCTCCTCCCTGCTGGGGTCCGGCAGCAGAAGACCCTCCCCTCAACTGAGTTCCGGTAACAGAGGACCCTCCTCCATGCTGGGGTCTGGAAGCAGATGACACTCCTCTGCTGCTGGGGTCCGGCACAAGTGGACCCCCCTCAGATGCTGGGTTCTGGTAGCAAAGCATCCTCCTCACTGCTGGTTTCTGGCTGTAGAGGACCCTCCTCCATGCTGTGGTCTGGAAGCAGAGGACACTCCTCTGCTCCTGGGTTCTGGCACCAGAGGATCCTCCTCTGCTGCTGAGGGGGGCAGCAGAGGATTTTCCTCCCTGCTGGGGTATGGCAGCCGGGGAACCTCCTGCCTTCCGGGGCCAAACAGCAGACTATCTTCCTCTTCTGCGGGACTGCTGCAAAGAGGTTCTCCCCTGCTACTAGACCACAGCAGAGAAGAAGTTGCAGAGGACCCTCCCCTCATGCTGCACCTCAGGGAGAGGACGCAGGAGAATACACTCCTCTTCTGCTGGGGTCCGGCACCAGTGGACTCTCCTCTCTGCTGTACCCCAGCAGAGAGGAAGCTGCAGAGGACACTCCTCTCCGGGTGGGCATCAAACCGAGGAAGCAGTAGAGGACACTCCTGTTCTGCTGGGGTCTGGCAGCAGAGGTCCCTCCTCAGTGTTAGCGCCAGGGAGCATAGGAGCCTCCTCTCCTACTAGGGTCCAGCACCAGAGGACACTCTTCCCTGATGGACTTGGGCCCAGCAGCAGGGTCCCTCCTGTCTGCTGGAGTCCGGCAGCAAATGACCCTCCTCTCTGCTGAGGTACAGCAGCAGAGGACCCTACTCTCTGCTGATGTTCGGCACCAGAGCACCCTCTTCTTTGCTGAGGTCTGGGAGCAAAGGACCCTCCTCTCTGCTGGGGTCCGGCAGTGGTGGACCCTCCTCTCTTCTGTGGTCCTGCACCAGAGGATCCTCTTCCACTCCTGGGGTTCCACACCAGAGGACCCACCTCCCTGCTGCTGGGGTCCGGGCCCATAGGACACTCCTCTACTGCTGGGGCCTGGCACCAGAGGACCTTCCTCTCTGCTGGGATCCGGTACCAGAGGACCACCCTCATCTGCTGGCATCTGGTACTGTAGGAACCCCCTCTGCTGCTGGGGTCCATCAGCAGAAGACTAGCTTCTGCTGCTGGTATCCAACAGCAGCGGATCCCCTTCTGCTGCTGTGGTCTGGCAGCAGAGGATGCTGCTCTGCTGCTGGCGTCCCACAGTAGAGGACTCTTTTCTGCTGCTGCTGCACCCTTGCAGCAGAGGCCTTCCTTTGCTGCTGGACCACAGCAGAGAGGAAGTTGCAGAGAGCCCTTGTCCCATACTGGACCCCAAAGAAAGGACGCAGCAGAGGACCTAGTCTTGTGATGGCGTCTGGCAGCAGAGGACCCTTCTCTCTGCTGGGGTCTGGTACCAGAGGACACTCCTCAGCTGTTGGGATCCAGCAGGAGAGGACTCCCCTTCTTTGCTGGGTTCCGGAACCATAGGATCCCCCTATGCTTCTGTTGTCTGGCAGCAGAGTACCCCCCTCTATTGCTGGGTTCCAGCACCAGAGGATCCCCCTCTGCTGCTATTGTCTGGCAGCAGAGGACACCCACTCTGCTGCTAGGATCCGGAACCAGAGTACCCCTCTCTGCTGCTGTGGTCTGGCAGCAGAGGACCTTTCTCCCTTCTGAGGCCCTGCACCAGAAGACCCTACTAGGTTGCTCAGGTCGGGGACCAGAGGACCCAACTCTGCTGCTGGGGTCCGGCCACAAAGGTCCTTCCTCCTTGCTATGGTACAGCAGCAGATGACCCTCCTCCCTGCTCGGGTACCGCAGAACAGGACCATCCTCTGCTGCTGGGGTCCGACACCAGAGGACACCTCTCTCTGCTGAGGTCCGAAACCAGAGTACCCTAGTCTCTGCTGGGGTCGAGCAGCAGGGACCCTCCTTACTCCTGGGGTCCAGCAGCAGAGGACGCTGCTCTGCTGCTGGGTTCATACAGCAGAGGACCCTCCTGCCATCTGCGGTCCAACAGCCGATGACCCTCGTTTGCTTCTATTCCGGCATCAGAGGAACCTCCTGTGCTGCTCGGGTCCGGCATCAGAAGACTCCTCTCTGCAGGGGTCCGGAAGCAGAGGCCCCTCCTCCCAGCTGGGTTCAAGCAGCAGAGGACCATCCTCTCTGCTGGGGACTAGTACGAAAGACCCTCCTCCCAGCTGTGGTCCTGCAGCAGAGGACCCTCCACTGCTGTTGTGTCCGGTAGCAGAGCACCCTCCTCTGCTTAGGAACCCCAGCAGAAAGGAAGCAGCAAAGGACCCTCCTCTCTGCTTTGGTCCAGCAGCAAAGGACCCTCCTCTCTGCTGTGGCACAGCAGAGAGAAAGCAGAAGAGGAACCTTTACTCAGCTGGGGTCCTGCAGCAGAGGACCTTCCTCTTCTGCTGTGTTCCAGCAGCAGAGGATCCTCCTCTACTGCTGGACCCCTGCCTCCGAGGATCATCCTCTGCTGCTGGACCACAGCAGAGAGTAAGTTACAGAGGACACTCGTCTCCTGCTGGACCCCTAAGAGAGGACAAAGAGGAGGACCCTCCTCTGTGCTGGGTTTCTGCAGTAGAGGAAACTCCTCTGCTGTGGTCTGGCAGCATAGGACCTTCCTCTGCTAAGAGGTGTGGCAGCAGAGAACACCCCCCTTCTGCTGGGGTCTGGCACCAGAAGACCCTCCTAAGCAGCTGGGGTCCAGTAGCAGAGGTCCTCCCCTGCTGAACCTCAGCAGAGAGGAAGCAGCAGAGGACACTCCTCTCTGTTGTGGTCTGGCACCAGAGGACCCCCTTCTGCTACTGGGGCTTGGCAGCAGAGGACCCTGCACCCCTGTAGCAGAGGACCCTCCTCCCTGCTGGACCCCAAAGAGAGGACGCAGCAGAGGACATTCCTCTTCTACTGGTGTCCTACAGCAGAGTACCCACCTCTTTCTGCTGGCACCAGTAGCAGAAGACCCTCCTCTCTGCAGTGGTCTGGCACCAGAGGACTATCCTCTGTGCTGTTATTTGGCAGCAGAGAACCTCCTCCCTGCTGGGGTCAGACAGCAGAGGACCCTCCTCTCTCCTGGGTTCCAGTATCTGAGGACCCACCTATTTATTGGATCCCAGCAGAGAGGAAGCAGCAAGGACTCTCCTCTTCTACTTACGTCCTGCAGCAGAGGACCACCTTCTTCTGCAAAGTTCCGGCAGCAGAGGATGATCCTCTTTGCTGGGGTCCGGAAGCCTAGGACCCTCGATTTCTGCTGTGGTCCGGCAGCAGAGGAACGTCCCCTGCTGGTGGGGTCCAGTACCAGAGGACTGCCTTCTGCTTCTGGGGTCCAGCAGCAGAGGAGCCTCCTCTGCTGCTGGACCCCAGTGGAGAGGTAGCAGCAAACGACCCTCCTCTGCTGGACACTTGCAGCAGAGGACCGTCCTCTGCTGCTGGACGACAGCAGAGGGGAAGTTGCAGAGGACCCTCATTGCCTACTGGACCCCAAAGAGAGGACACTGCAGAGGACTCTACTCTTCTACTGGGGTTCAGCACCAAAGGATCCTCATCTATATTAGAATCCAGCAGAGAGGAAGCAGCAGAGGACCCTCCTCTTCTACTGGACTCCTGAATCAGAGCACCCTCCTCTACTGCTGGACCACAGCACAGAGGAAGTTGAAGAGGACCCTCGTCCCCGACTGGGCCCCAAAGAGAGGAAACAGCAGGTGACCCTCTTCTAATGGCGTTTGGCGGCAGAAGTCCCTCCTCTGCTGCTAGTGTCTGGCAACAGAAGACCCCCCTCTGTTGATGGGGTCCAGCACCAGAGGACTCCCCTATGCTCCTGATGGCCGACAGCCGAAAACCCTCTTTCTGCTGGGTTTCTGCAGCAGAGGACCCCCCTCTGCTGCTGGAGTCCGGAAGCAGAGGTCCTCCCTCTGCTGCTGTTTCTGGCACCAGAGGACCCCTCACTGCTTCTGGGTTCCGGCACGAGAGGATCTCCCCCTGCTGCTGGGGACCAGCACCAGAGGAACCACTTGTGCTGCTGTGGTCCGGTACCCAAGGACTCTCCTCTCCTGCTGGGGTCCAGCAGCAGACAACCGCCTTCTGCTGCTGAGGTGCAGCAGCAGAGAACCTCCTCTGCTCTTGGAGTCCAACACCAAAGGACCCACCTCTGCTACTGGGTCTGGCAGCAAAGGACCCGCCTCTGCTACTGGGTCCAGCAGCAGAGGACCCTCCTCTCTGCTGGTGTCCAGCAGCAGAGGACCTTCCTCTCCTCTTGGGGTCAGGCACTAGAGGACACCCCTCTCTGCTGGGGTGGAGCACCAGAGGACCCTGCTCTCTGCAGGGGTGGAGCAGCAGAATACCCTCCTCTCTGCTGTGCCCGGCATTAGAAGACCCTCCACTGCTGCTGCGTTCCACAGCAGAGGACCCTTCTCTTCTGCTGGACCCCAGCTGAGAGGAAGCAGCAGAGGAACATTCTCTCTGCTGGTGTCTAGTATGAGAGGACCCTCCTCTCCTGCTGGGGTACAGCAGCAGAGGACCCTCCACTGCTGCTGGGGTCCAGTACCAGAGGACTCCCCTTTGTGCTGAGGTCCAGCAACAGAGGACCCCCCTCTGCTTCTGGGGTCTGGCACCAGAGGAACCACTTGTGCTGCTACGGTCCGGTACCCGAGGACTCTCCTCTCCTGCTGGGGTTCAGCACCAGAGGACCCTCTACTCTGCTGGGGTACAGCACAAGAGGACCGCCTTCTGCTGCTTGGGTCAGGCAGCAGAGGACCTGCCTCTGCTGCTGGACCCCAGCTGTTAGGAAGCTGCAAAGGACCCTCCCCTCCTGCTGGACCCCTGCAGCAGAGGACCATCATCTGCTGCTGGACCACAGCATAGGGGAAGTTGCAGAGGACCCTCATTCCCTACTGGACCCCAAAGAGAGGACCCAGCAGAGGACCATACTCTTCTACTGGCGTCCTGCAGCAGAGGACCCTCCTCCCTGCTGTTTCCGGCAGAAGAGGACTCTCAACTACTGCTCGGGTCCGGCACCAGAGGATCCTCCTCTGCTGTTGGGGTTTGGCAGCAGACAATCCTCTTCCCTGCCTGTATCCAGAAGAAAAGGACCCTCCTCCCTGCTGTGGTCCGGCAGCAGAGGAACCTCCTATGCTCTTGGAGTCCGGTACCAGAGGACCCTCCTCTGCTGCTGTTTTCTGGTACCAGAGGACCACCCTCTGCTGCTGGGGTATGGCACTAGAAGACCCCCCTCTGCTGCTGGGGTCTGGCAGCAGAGGACCCTCCTTCTGCAGGGTTCCGGCAGCAGAGGACCCTACTCCCTGCTGGGATCCGGCAGCAGAGGACACTCTTCCCTGCTGCAGTCCGGCAGCAGAGAACCTTCCTCTGCTCTTGGTGTCAGGCACAAAAGGACCCCCCTCTGCTGCTTGGGTCAGCAAAACAGAACCCTCTATGATCTTAGGCCCAGCACCAGAGGACACCCCTCTCTGTTGGAGTATACCACCAGAGGTGCCTCGTCTCTGCTGGGGTGGATCAGCAGAAAATCCTCCTCTCTGTCTGGGTCCGGCAGTAGAGGACCCTACACTGCTGCTGCGTCTGACAGCAGAGGACCCTCTTCTTCTGCTGGACCCCAGCAGAGAGGAAGCAGCAGAGAACCATCCTCTCTGCTGGTGTCTAGCATGAGAGGTCCCATCTCTCTGCTGGGGTCCAGCAGAAAGGAAGCAGAAGAGGACCCTCCTCTCGGCTGGAGTCCCGTAGCAGAGGACCTTCCTCTTCTTTTGGGTTCAGCAGCAGAGGACCCTCCTCTCTGCTGTAGTGCAGCACCAGAGGAGCCTTGTCTTCTGCTGTGGTCCAGCAGCAGAGGAAACTCCTCTCTGCTGGGGTCCAGAAGTGGAGCACCCTCCTCTCTGCTGAGTTCCAGCACCAGAGGACCCTCTTCTCTGCTAGGATCCAGCACCAGATGACCATACTCTCTGTTGGGGTCACACATCCGAGGACCCTTCTCTATGCTGGCGTCCGGCAGTAGAGGACCCTCCTCTTTTTTTGAGTCTGCCAGCAGAGGACGGTATTCCCTGCTGGGGTCCTGCAGCAGAGGACCTTCATCCATGCTGGAGAGCCTTGGATGAGCGTCCCGCACTGAGTGCTGATGGCCACGAGAGGGCGCCCAAAGCCGCCATTCTTTCTTTTCTTTTTTTCTTTTCTTTTCTTATCCTTTTGGTTTTTTTTACAGGTTTATTTATTTTATTCCAAAGTCAGATATACAGAGAGGAGGAGAGACAGAGAAAAAGGTCTTCCGACCGATGATTCACTCCCCAAGTGAGCCACAATGGCTGGTGCATGCCGATCCAAAGCCAGGAACCTGGAGCCTCTTCTGGGTCTCCCATATGGGTGCAAGTTTCCAAAGCTTTGGACCGTCCTTGACAGCTTTCCCAGGCCACAAGCAGGGATCTGGATGGGAAGTGGAGCAGCTGGGATTAAAACCGGTGCCCATATGGGATCCTGGCTCTACCAAGGCGAGGACTTTAGTTGCTAGGCTACGGCGCCAGGCCCCAAGCTGCCCTTTCTACCCCTGGTGGGCTCAGGCCTTCTGAGCTCTAGACAGTCCAACCCGAGCCATCCTAGGGTGAGGTGGGGGTCACAGACAGTATTCTGGTACACGTGTTGTTGAAAGATCAGGGCTCCAAAGCCGAACAGCCCAAATACCAAAGCCCGGGAGGGTGCAGGACGCTTGGGGCCTAGCATCAGCCCGGGCCTCTGTGATAGGAAGTGTCAGGGTGCCTTTAAGAGCAAGGCACTTAAAGAACCCTGGGCGGTGGTGTCCTATGTCAGCATGCCCACAGGCCCTCAGGGAGCTGGAGTCCAACACCAGCATCTTGGAGGCCCTGAGAGCTGGAGTCCCGCACCTGCGTCCCACAGGACCTCTGTGAGCTGGTGTTACACACCAGCCCACTGGGGTTGTACTGTGCCAGATGAGGTCCCAGGAAACCTTACTGCCACCCCCATTCCTTGCAGAGCCCCCTGAGATGCAGGCTCTGGGCGTTTTTTGGCAAGTGGAGCATCTCCCTGATGAGCTACCAAGATGGCTTCATGGACTTTTATTTTTTTTTCATTCCAAAGTCCGAGATACAGAGAGGAGGAGAGACAGAGAGGAAGATCTTCTGTCCGATGATTCACTCTCCAGGTAAGCAGCAAGAGCCGGTCCCCTCGGCACCCACTCCGCTGGGGCCTCAGCGAGAGGGTCCCCCTCAGAACCGCATCCTTCGCTGCTGGGGCCTCAACGAGAGGGTCACCCTCGGAACCCCCTATGCTGGGGCCTCAGCGAGAGGGACAGCCGCAGCCCCACTCCCTCGATGCTGGGATCTTAGAGTGAGGGAACCCCGAACCCCCCTCTCTCTCTGCTACGGTCTCAGTGAGAGGGACCCTCGGCCCTCCTTTCTCTCTCTCTCTTTCTCTCTCTGCTGGGGCCTCAGCAAGAGGTTCCCCTCGGGACCCCCTCTCTGTGGGGGCCTCAGGGAGAGGGACCATCTGCTGCCCTCTCTCTCTGTTCTTCTCTGGTGGGAACTCAGCGAGAGGATGCCACTTGTACCCCACCTCTCTCTCTGCTGGTGCCTCCGCGAGAGGGACTCACAACCACTCCCTTTCTCTCTCTCTCTCTGATGGGGCCTCAGCGAGAGGGACCCTCTGAGCCAGAGCCTCTATCTCTGCTTGGACATCTGAGAGAGGGTCCCCCTCGGGACCCCGTCTGCTGCGGCCTAAGTAAGAGTGACCACCGGGACCCCCTCCCTAGCTGCTGGGGCCTCAGTGACACGGACCACCAAGCACCCCTCCATCTCTGCTGGGGCCTCAGTGACAGGGTCCCCCTTGGACACCCCCTCTCTCTCTGCTGGAGGCTCAGCGAGAAGGTACCTCTCGGGACACCCTCTCCTCGGGCCTCGGGAAGAGGCTCCCCCTCGGGACCCCCTCCGTCTCTGCTGGAGCCTCAGCGAGAGGGTCATCCTCTGGACCCCCTCTGCTGGGGCCTCATCGAGAGGAACTCCCTCAAGACACCCTCTGCTGGGGCCTCAGCGAGAGGGTTTCCCAGCGCCCCCTCCCTCGCTGCTGGGGCCTCAGCGAGAGGGTCACCCTCGGACCCCCTCTGCTGGGGCCTCAGCTAGAGGGACCCTTGGCACCCTCCTCTCTCTTCTGTTGGGCCTCTGAAAGAAGTTAGCGCTTGGACCCCCCCTTCTCTCTGCTGGGGCCTCAGGGAGTGGGACACTCGGCCCCCTCTCTCTGCTGGGGCTTCAACGAAGGATCCCCTAGGGACCCCCTCTGCTGGGGCCCAAGCGAAAGGGACCCCTGGCGACTCCTCCCTCGCTGCTGGGCCTTAGCAAAAGAGACCATTCGGGACCCCCTCTACTAGGGCCTCAGTGAGCTTGTCCACCTTGGGACCTCCCCTGCTGGGGCCCCAGTGGGAGGGTCCCCCTCGGACAGCACATCTCTGTCTGCTGGGACCTCAGCGAGAGGGCCCCACTCCGAACCCATTCTGCTGGGGCATTAGCCAGAGGGAACCTCGTCCCCCTCTATCTCTCTGTCTGTTTCTGCTAGGGCCTCAGCAAAAGGATCCTCCTAGGAACCCCCACTCTCTCTTGGGGCTTCAGTGAGAGGGACCATTGGCACCCCTCTCTCTCTCTCTCTTCTCTGCTGGGGCCTCAGAGAGAGGGACCATCGGCTGCCCTCTCTCTGTCTCTCCCTGCTGGGGCCTCAGTGAAAGTGTCCCCCTCGGGAGCCCCTCAGCTTGGGCCTAAGCGAGAGTGACCCCCGGAGCTTGCCTCCCTCTCTGCTGGGGCATCGGTGATGGGGTCCCCCTCGGGAGCTCCTCTGCTGGGCCCTCTGCGAGAGGGTGTTCTTCGGAGCCTCCTCTCTCTGCTATGGCCTCAGCGAGAGGGTCCCACTTGGGACAAACTCTGCTGGAGCCTCAGCGAGATCGTCCACCTTGGGACCTCCTCTGCTCGGGTCTCAGCGAGACAGTCCCCGTCGGACCCCCTCTCTCTCTGCTGAGGCCTCAGCAAGAGGGTCCCCCTGGGACCCACTCTGCTGGGGCCTCAGTGAGATTGTCCCCCTCGGATCCCTCCCTCTCTCTCTGCTGTGGCCTCAGTGAGAGGGTCCCTCTCGGGTCCCCCTCTGCTGGGGCCTCAGCGACAGGGACACCCGAAGCCCCTCTCCCTATCTGCTGTGACCTTAGCAAGTGAGTCCCCCTCGGACCCCCCCTCTCTCTGCCTTGGCCTTAGCGAGAGAATCCCACTAGGGACCCACTCTGCTAGGGCCTTAACGAGAGGGACCCCTGGCGCCCCCCACCCTCTCTGAAGGGGCCTCAGCAAGAGGGTCCCCCTCAGACTCCCCCTCTGTCTCTGCTGGGGCCTCAGCGAGAGGGTCAACCTCTGGACACACACTCTCTTTCTCTCCTCTGGGGCCTCAGTGAGAGGGTCCACTCTCTCTCTGCTGGGGCCTCAGCGAGAGGGTCCCCTTTGGGACCCACTCTGCTTTGGCCTCAGGGAGAGGGTCACCCTCGGACCCTCCCTCCCTTGCTGCTGGGGCCTCAACAAGAGGGTCCCACTCGGGACAACCTCTACTGGGGCCTCTGAGAGAGGGACCCTTTCTTTGCTGGGGCCTCAGTGAGAGGGACACTCCCAGCCAGAGCCTCTTATCTCTGCTGGGGCCTCTAAGAGAGGGTACCCCTCGGGACCCGATCTGCTGGATCCTAAGTGACTGGGACCCCCAGAACCCCCTCCCTCCCTGCTGGGGCCTCAGCTAGACGGACCCCCAGAGCCCCTCTCCATCTCTGCTGGGACCTCAGTGAGAGGGTCCCCCTCTGACATGCTCTCCATCTCTGCTAGAGCCTCAGCGAGAAGGTACCCCTTGGGACCCCCTCCCCTCAGGCCTCAGGAAGATGGTACCCCTCGGGTACCCCCTCCATCTCTGCTGGAGCCTCAGCGAGAGGGTCACCCTCTGGAGCCACTCTACTGCGGCCTCAGCGAGAGGGACTCCCTCGAGACCCCCCCCCTGCTGGGGCCTCAGCGAGAGGGTCCCCCTAGGAACCTCTGCTGGGGCCAGAGCGAGAGGTTTGCCCTCAGGACCCCCTCTGCTGGGGCCTCAGCGAGATCATCCACCTTGGGAACTCCTCTGCAGGGGCCTCAGCGAGAGGGTCCCCCTTGGTACCCCCTCTGCTTGGGCCTCAGTGAGAGGTACCCTTTGCCCCCCCCTTCCCTACCTATCTCCTGAGGAATCTACGAGATAGTCCATCTCAGGAGCCCCTCTGCTGGGGCTTCAGCGAGAGGAACCCCCGGCAAACCCCTCCCTCGCTGCTGGAGCCTCAGTAAGAGGGTCCCCCTTGGGACACCCTCTGCTGGGGCCTCAGCGAGGTGGAACCCTGGCGACCCCTCTCTGGCTGCTGGGGCCTCAGCAAGAGGTACTCCTTGGGACCCCTTCTGCTGGGGCCTCAACCACAGGGACACGTGAAGCCATCTAACCTTTCTGCTGGGGCCTAGGCGAGAAGGTACCACTCGGGACCCCCTCTGCTGCGGCCTCAGCGAGAGTGCCCCCTGAGCCCGCTTCCCTCTCTGTGGATGCCTCAGTGGGAGGGTCCCCCTCGGGACCCCCTCTTCTGGAGCCTCAGCGAGAGTGTTCCTCTTGGACCCCTCCTCTCTCTCTACTGTGGCCTCAGCGAGAGGGTCCCCCTCGGAACCCCTCTGCTGGGGCCTCATCGAGAGAGATCCTCATTACCTGACCCTCTTTCTCTGTTGGGGCCTCAGCGAGAGGGTCCACCTGAGGAACTCCATCTTCTGGGGCCTCAGTGTGGTGTCCAAGGGTGTCAAGCCTCAGCCTGCCAGGCAGATGGCCTGTATAGGTTCTGCTTCAAGTCCTGGTTGTTTCCCCTGCAATCAGGCTCCCTGCTGATGATCCTGGGAGAGCAGTGGAGGATGGTGCCTGGGTTGTGACCCTGTTCTCCGTGAACCTTTATGACATGTGAATGAAGCTCCTGGTTCCCGGGCTTGTCCTGGCCCTGCCACAGCTGGCTCTGGTGGAAGTGAGGCAGCAGATGCAAGAAAGTTTGCTCTGTCTCACTCTCTCTTCCTATGTGCTTCAAAGCAAGCAGGACAGAGGGATACAGGCAGGCAGGAAGGAAGAGAAAGAAAGCTGCTGGCTTCCTGGGAGGGAGTGTGCTGTGTGCTGTGTACTGTGCTGTGGCTCTAGACTGCTTTTGTCTGCCAACGCGGACCCCAAGGACATGTGTAGTGTTTCAGTCCTGGGACTCCTGTGCAACCTCTCCGAAGAATGTCCTTGAGAGTGAATGTCTCTCAAGCCAGGTTTGTTTCCCTTGTTTGTGCAGTAGAGCCTGGAGGAGCGTCATGCAATGAGTCCTGCTGACCACAAGAGGGTGCGCAAAGCTGCCCTTTCTACCCCTGGTTGTCCTTAGGCCTTTTGAGCACAAGAAGGCCCAGCCAGAGCCATCCTAGTGTTAGGTGGAGGTCCATTACATTGTTCCTGGATATGTGTCGCTGGAAGATTGGGGTTCAAGGCAGAACAGCCCTCATACCAATGTCCAGGAGGGTTTGGAGGACACTTGTAGCTTTGCATCAGGCGGAGGTTCTGTGCTAGGAAGTGGCTGTGTGCCTTCACCAGCAAGGTACAACCTAGGGCACGGGGAGAAACCTGGGAGCTGGAGTCCCACATCAGCGTGCCCAAGGCCCTCTGAGAGCTGGAGTCCCACATCAGCGTGCCAACAGACCCTCTGGGACCTGGAGTTGCACACAGACTGACAAGCCCTGATTTTTCACAGATGTGGTCCGCAGAAACATTTACACCACCTGCTTTCCTAGCTGAGCAACCCTAGGTAGGCCCTTGGCTTTCTTTACCAAGTGGAGCAGCTCCCTGATGGGCTGCGGAGAGGCCTTCATGTGGTTTTGCATGTGTGGAGTGGCAGTTATGGTGATACAACACGCGGTATTCCTCTGCCTAGCTCGGTGGGTGAGTGCTGTGTGCTGTGTCCTGTGGTTCTAGACTGCTTTTGTCTGCCAATGCAGACCCCAAGGGCATACGTAGGTCTTCCGTCCTGGCATTCCTGTGAAACCTCTTCAAAAAGTGTCCTTGATAGTGAATTTCTCTCAGGCCAGGTTTGATTCCCATGTCTGGGCAAGAGAGACTGGAAGAGAGTCCTGCCGTGAGTTCAACTGTACACGAGAGAGCATGCAAAGCTGCCTTTCTACCCCTTGTGGGCTCAGGCCTTTTGAGCACAAGACGGCCTGGCCCAAGGCATCCTAGCATCAGCTGGTGCTCCCGGACAGTGTTCCTGGACACAGGATGCTGGAATATTGGGGTCCAAGGCAGAACAGCCCGCATGCCAAGGTCCAGGAGTGTGTATAGGATGCCTGTGTCCTTGCATCAGCCCAGGCCTCTGTGCTAGGAGGTGGCTGTGTGCCTTCACCAGCAAGGAACATCAGAGGGCACTGGGGAAACCTGCGAGCTGGAGTTCCACGTCAGGGCACCCAGAGGCCCTGTGGGAGCTGGAGTCCCACGTCAGTCTCTCCAAGGGGCCTCTGAAACATGGAGACTCACATCAGTTTGTCCATGGTCCCTCTGAGAGTTGAAATCCTAGGTCATTGTGCCCACGCACCCTCTGTGTGCTAGTGTCCCACGTCAGTGTGCCCATGGACCCTCTGGGACCTGGAGTTACTCAACAGCTGACTAGCACTGGTCTTTCGCAGATGAGATCCTTGGAAACATTTACACCACTCTCTTTCCTCACAGAGCACCATTAGGGGCAGGAACTAGGTGTTCTTTAGCAAGTGGTGAAGCTCCCTGACGGGCTGCATAGAGGCCTTTGTGCATTTTTGCATTTGTGGAGTGGCACTTAGTGTGATACACCACTCGGCCTTCTTCTGCTTAGCTGGGTGGAATCTGGGCATGTGGGCTCCTAAGCCAGGAGCAGGTGGATGGGTAAGTAAGCACCAGAGGTCACCAGTCATCTGGAATAGGAAGTCCCAGGCCTTAGCTGCTGCAAGAGCACCCTGGACATGCATTCTCACTGTCTAGCAGGGATGGTGGATGGGGAGCCACCAAACCTGCAAAAGGGAGGGCCTCCCATGCTATCTTCAAGAATGGGATCACAGGGACCATATTCCATTCTACAAGACATCATATTAAACATGTGTCGTGTGCATTGGAGGCATGAATTTGGTTCCAGAGTGCCCTGTCAAATGCAATTGCCCTCTCGTTCACCAGGGAATGCTTCACCCTATACCAAGACCATCCTGGATTCAAGACCCTTTCTGCTGCAGGCCACCTGTGGACCATCAGCTGCCACTGGTGTGCCACCTGAACCAAGAAACCCCAACAGCTGACGTGTATTCTCCACAGAGGCTTTCTCACCAGGAGAGGTAGAGTAGCAGCATGCCTGGATGCCTTGTTGGTGCCCGCTGCTCTCTCAGCACGGAACAGCCAAAGTTGTGCCAGCAAGGGGGACAGGTACTTTCACCGGCCTGTTGAAGGAGCTGCAGAAGAAACTGGTAAGGGATGTTGTCGGGTGGTGTGGGTATTGGTGGTTGGGGAGGGGTCCTAAGGTGTCAAGCCTCAGCCTGTGAGGCTTGTGTGCAGTTCAGCTGTAAGGGTGCTGCTTCAAGACCTGACAGCATCCTCTGCAGTCCAATTTCCTGCCGATGGTGCTGGGAGAGCAACGGAGGATGGCGCAGGGGCTTGTGCCCCTGTGGGACATGTGGAGGAAGCTCCTGGTTCTCGGGCTTGTCCTGGCCCAGCCACATCTAGCTCTGGTGGTGGTCCCTGGGGAAGAGAGGCAGCAGACGCAAGAAAGATTGCTCTCTCTCTCCCTCTCTGTTCCTGTGTGCTCCAAGCAAACAGGACAGATTCAGGCACTCAGGCAAGAAGGCAGGAAGAGTGTGATTGCTATTGGCCTCCTGGCAGTGAATGTGCTGTGTGCTGTGTGCTGTGCTGTGACTGAAGACTGGTTTTGTCTGCCAATGCAGACCCCAAGGGTGTGCGTAGGGCTTCCGCCCTGAGACTCCTGTGAAACCTCTCCAAAGTGTGTTCTTGAGAGTGAATGTCTCTCAGGCCGGGTTTGTTTCTCTTGTGCAGCAGAGCCTGGAGGAGCGTCCTGCAGTGAGTCCTGCTGTCCATGAGAGGGCGCATAAGCTGCCCTTTCTCCCCCTGGTTGGGCTCATTTCTTTTGAACACTAGACAGCCAAGCCCCAGCCATCCTAGTGTCAGGTGGGGGTCCTGGAGAGTGTTCCTGAATACTTGTCCCTTGAAGATTGGGGTAAGGCTGAAAAGCCTGCAAACGAAGGTCCAGGAGGGGGTTGAGGATGATTGTGGTCTTGCATCATCCTGGACCTCTGTGCTAGGAAGTGGCTGTGTGCCTTCACAATTAAGGTACCACATAGGACATGGGGAGAGCGCTGGGAGCTGGACTTCCACATTAGGGCACACAGAGGCCCTGTGGTAGATGGAGTCCCATGTCAGCGTGCCCACAGTCCCTCTGGGAGCTGGAGACTCACATTAGTGTGCTCATGGGCCTCTGAGAGCAGGAGACCCATGTCAGTGTGCACATTGGCCCTCTGGGATACTGAGTCCTAGTTCAGCGTGCCCATGTGTCCTGTTGGGAATTGGGGTCTCATGTCACTGTGCCCATGGGTCTTGTAGGAGCTTGATACAAACGTCAGTGTGCCCACAGGCACTCTGGGAGTTGGAGTCCCACGTCAGTGTGCAGAAGGACCCTCTGGTACCTGGAGTTACTCACTGACTGGCTAGCATTGATCTTTCGCAGATGAGCTCCCCAGAAACCTTGCCACTACCCCCTTTCATCACAAAGCACCCTTGGGGACAGGGCCTGGGCTTTCGTTAGCAAGTGCAACTGCTCCCCGATGGGCTGCAGAGAGGCCTTCGTGTATTATTGCATGTGTGGGGTGGCAGTTAGGGTGATACAGCACTCGGCCTTCCTCTGCCTAGCTGGGTGGTGTCTGGGCTTGTGGGATTCTAAGGATGGAACAGTGGAAGGACAAGTAAGCACCAAAGGACACCAGTCATCTGGAATAGGAAGTCCCAGGCCTTAGCTTCTGCGAGAGCACCCTGGAACATGCAGTCCCACTTTCCAGCAGGTAGGACGGTGGCCTGGGAGCAACCAAGGCCTGCACAAAATAGGCCCTCCCATGCCATGGGCAGGCATGGGTTCATGAGGCCCATTTTGCCTTCTTCGGTGCTGTCTAGGAAACACTTGGGGGAGGGGGGTCAGGCATCACCATCGTGTGCATTGGAGGCAGGAATTTGGCCCTACAACCCCCTACCAAATGCCATTGGCCTTTCGTTCACCAGGGAATGCTTCACCATCCTCCAGGGGCATCCTGGATTCAAGACTCTTTCTCTTTCAGGCCACCTGGGGACCATCAGCTGCCACTTATGTGCCACCTGCCACAAGACACCTCAACAGCTGACGTGTACTCTCCACAGAGGTCCATCTCATTAGACAGGTAGAGTAGCAGCATGCCTGGATGCCCTGTTGGTGCCCTCTGCTCTCTCAGCACGCAACAGCAAAAGTTATGCAAGACTGGAGGACAAGTACATTCACGGGCCTGGTGAAGGAGCTGCTGAAGAATGCTGCTAGGGGTGGAATCGGTGGAGCGGGTTGGGGTGCTGTGTGGTGTCCGAGGGCCTCAAGCCTCAGCCTGCCAGGCAGATGGCCTGTATGGGTGCTGCTTTAAGTCGTGACTGCTTCTCCTGCAGTCTAGTTCCCTGCCGATGCTCCTGGGAGAGCAGTGGAAGATGGCGCAGGGGCTTGTGCCCCTGTGCCCCTGTGCCCCTGTGGGACATGTGGAAAAAGCTGCTTGTTTCCAGGCTTGTCCTGGCCCAGCCACATCTGGCTCTGGTGGTGGTCCTTGGGAAGTGAGCCAGCAGATGCAAGAAAGATTGCTCTCTCTCCCTCTCTGTTCCTTTGTGCTTCAAACAAAACAGGACAGATTCAGACAGGCATGCAGGAGGGAAGGAAGTGAAAGAAAGCTGCTGTCCTGGGTGGTAGGGATTGTGCTGTGACTGAAGACTGCTTTTGTCTGCCAATGCAGACCCGAAGGGTGTGCGTAGGGCTTCTGTCCTGGGACTTCTGTGCAACTGCTCCAAAGCGTGTCCTTGAGAGTGAATTTCTCTTAGGCTGGGATTGTTTCCCTTGTTTGTGCAGGAGAGCCTGGAGGAGCGTCCTGCAGTGAGTCCTGCTGGCCATGAGAGGGCGCATAAGCTGCCCTTTCTACCCCTGGTTGGCTGAGGCATTTTGAGCACTAGAAGGTCCAGCCCCAGCCATCCTAGTGTCAGGTGGGAATCCTGGACAGAATTCCTTTATATGTGTCCTTTGAAGATTGGGCCGAACAGCCCGCATATGAAGGATCAGGAGGGGGTGGAGGACGCTTGTGGCCTTGCATCAGGCCAGGCCTCTGTGCTAGGAAGTGGCTGTCTGTCTTCACCAGCAAGGTACAACCTAGGGCACAGGGAGAACTAGAAGCTGGAGTTGCACGTCACGGTCCCCAGAGGCCCTGAGGGATGTGGAGTCTCAGTCAGTAAGCCCACGAACCCTATGGGAGCTGGAATCCCATGTGAGTGTGCACACGGACCCTCTGAGAGCTGGAATCCCACATCAGTGTGCCCATGGGCCCCGTGAGACCTCGGGTCCATGTCTGTGTACCCATGAGCCCTCTTGGACCTCGGTCCTAATTCAGCATTCCCCAATCCCAGTGGACTCTGAGGTCCGAAGTCAGCGTGTCCATGGACCCTCTGAGACTGGAATTACACACCAGCTGACTAGCAATGATGGTTCGCAGATGAGGTACCCAGAAAACCTTTCCTGAATCCGGAAGCAGAGGAACCTCTTCCCTGCTGGGGTCCGGCAGCAGAGGTCCCTCCACCCTACTTGGGTTCGGCAGCAGAGGACCCTAATCCCTGCAAGTTCCGGCACAGAGGACCCTCATCCCTGCTGCTGGACACCAGCAGAGAATAAACATCAGAGGTCCTTCCTCTCTGCTGTGGTCCAGCACCAAAGGACCATCCTCTCTGCTGGACCGCAGCAGAGAGGAAGCCGCAGAGGACCCTCCTCTCTACTGCTGGAGTCCAACAGCCACAGAGGACCCTCCTCTGCTGCTGGTGTCCGGAACCACAGGAGCTACTCTGCTTCTGGGGTCTGGTAGAAGAAGACCCTCCTTGCTGCTGGGTTCTGGCACCAGAGAACCCTCCTCTGCTGGTTGGGTCCATCAGCAGAGGACCATCCTATGCTGCTTTGGTGCGGAACAGAAGGACCCTCCTCTGCTGTTGGAGTCTGGCAACAATGGAGCCTCCTCAGCTGCTTTGGTCCATCAGCAGAGGACCCTTTTTTCTGCTGGGGTCTAGCACGACAGGACACTCGTCTCTGCTAGTTTCCAGTAGAGAGGAAGCAATAGAGGACCCACCCCTCTGCAGGAGTCTGGCAGCAGAGGACCCTCCTCTCCTTCTGGATTTCAGCAGCAGAGGACTTTCGACTGCTGATGGACCCGAGCAGAGAGAAACAGCAGAGGACCCTCTTCTCTTGCTGGACAGCAAAGAGAGGATGCAGCAGAAGAACCTCCTGTTCTCCTGGGGTCTGGCAGCAGAGGACCCTCCTCTCTGCTGGGGTCCGGAAGCAGAGGACTCTCCAAGCTGTTGTTGTTTGGCAGCAGAGGAACTTCTACAGTGCTGGAGTGCAGCAGAGAGGAAGTAGCATAGATACCTCCTCCATGCTGTGGTCCAGCCGCAGAGGACTCTCCTCTGCGGCTGGACCTCAGCAGAGAGGAAGATGCAGAGTATCCTCGTCTCATGCTGGACCCCAAAGAGAGGATGAAGCAGAGAACCCTGCTCTCTGCTGGGGTCCGGCAGCAGAGGACTCCTCCCTGTTGGGGTCAGGCAGCAGAGGACCTTCTTCCCTGCTGGGATCCGACAGCAGAGGACCCTCCTCTCAACTGGGTTCCGGCAACAGAGGACCCTCCTCCATGCTGTGGACTGGAAGCAGAGGACACTCCTCTGCTCCTGGGATCTGGCACCAGAGGATCCTCCTCTGCTGCTGAGGTCCGGCAGCAGAGGATTTTCCTCCCTGCTGGGGTATGGCAGCCGGGGAACCTCCTGCCTTCCGGGGACCAACAGCAGACCATTCTCCTCTTCTGCGGGACCCCTGCAATGAGGTGCTTCCCTGCTACTAGACCACAGCAGAGAAGAAGTTGCAGAGGACCCTCCCGTCATGCTGCACCTCAGGGAGAGGACGCAGGAGAATACACTCCTCTTCTGCTGGGGTCCGGCACCAGTGGACTCTCCTCTCTGCTGTACCCCAGCAGAGAGGAAGCTGCAGAGGACACTCCTCTCCAGGTGGGTATCAAACCGAGGAAGCAGTAGAGGACACTCCTGTTCTGCTGGGGTCCGGCATGGGTGGACCCTCCTCTCTTCTGTGGTCCTGCACCAGAGGATCCTCTTCCGCTCCTGGGGTTCCACACCAGAGGACCCACCTCCCTGCTGCTGGGGTCTGGGCCCAGAGGACACTCCTCTACTGCTGGGGTCTGACACCAGAATGACCTTCCTCTCTGCTGGGATCCGGTACCAGAGGACCCCCCTCATCTGCTGGCATCCGGTACTGTAGGAACTCCCCCTGCTGCTGGGATCCGTCAGCAGAAGACTAGCTTCTGCTGCTGATATCCAACAGCAGCGGATCCCCTTCTGCTGCTGTGGTCTGGCAGCAGAGGACCTTTCTCCCTTCTGAGGTCCTGCACCAGAAGACCCTACCAGGTTGCTCGGGTCGGGCACCAGAGGACCCAACTCTGCTGCTGGGGTCCGGCCACAAAGGTCCTTCCTCCTTGCTATGGTACAGCAGCAGAGGACCCTCCTCCCTGCTCGGGTACCGCAGAACAGGACCATCCTCTGCTGCTGGGGTCCGACACCAGAGAACACCTCTCTCTGCTGAGGTCCGAAACCAGAGTACCCTAATCTCTGCTGGGGTCGAGCAGCAGGGACCCTCCTTACTCCTGGGGTCCAGCAGCAGAGGACGCTGCTCTGCTGCTGGGTTCATACAGCAGAGGACCCTCCTGCCATCTGCGGTCCAACAGCCGATGACCCTCGTTTGCTTCTATTCCGGCATCAGAGGAACCTCCTGTGCTGCTCGGGTCCTGCATCAGAAGACTCCTCTCTGCAGGGGTCCGGAAGCAGAGGCCCCTCCTCCCGGCTGGGTTCAGGCACAGAGGACCATCCTCTCTGCTGGGGACTAGTACGAAAGACCCTCCTCCCAGCTGTGGTCCTGCAGCAGAGGACCTACCACTGCTGTTGTGCCCGGTAGCAGAGCACCCTCCTCTGCTTAGAAACCCCAGCAGAAAGGAAGCAGCAAAGGACCCTACTCTCTGCTTTGGTCCAGCAGCAAAGGACCCTCCTCTCTGCTGTGGCACAGCAGAGAGAAAGCAGAAGAGGAACCTTTACTCAGCTGGGGTCCCGCAGCAGAGGACCTTCCTCTTTTGCTGTGTTCCAGCAGCAGAGGATCCTCCTCCACTGCTGGACCCCTGCCTCCGAGGATCATCCTCTGCTGCTGGACCACAGCAGAGAGTAAGTTACAGAGGACACTCGTCTCCTGCTGGACCCCTAAGAGAGGACAAAGAGGAGGACCCTCCTCTGTGCTGGGTTCCGGCAGTAGAGGAAACTCCTCTGCTGTGGTCTGGCAGCATAGGACCTTCCTCTGCTAAGGGGTGCAGCAGCAGCGAACAACCCCCTTCTGCTGGGGTCCGGCACCAGAAGACCCTCCTAAGCAGCTGGGGTCCGGTAGCAGAGGTCCACCTCTGTTGAACCTCAGCAGAGAGGAAGCAGCAGAGGACACTCCTCTCTGTTGGGGTCCGGCACCAGAGGACCCCCTTGTGCTACTGGGGTTTGGCAGCAGAGGACCCTGTACCCCTGCAGAAGAGGACCCTCCTCCCTGCTGGACACCAAAGAGAGGACGCAGCAGAGGACATTCCTCTTCTACTGGTGTCCAGAAGCAGAGTACCCACCTCTTTCTGCTGGCTCCAGCAGCAGAGGATCCTCTCTGCAGTGGTCCGGTACCAGAGGAATATCCTCTGTGCTGTTATTTGGCAGCAGAGAACCTCCCCTCTCTTGGGGTCAGACAGCAGAGGAACCTCCTCTCTCCTGGGGTCCAGTACCTGAGGACCCGAGTATTCATTGGATCCCAGCAGAGAGGAAGCAGCAGAGGACCCTCCTCTTATACTTGCGTCCGGCAGCAGAGGACCACCTTCTTCTGCAAAGTTCTGGCATCAGAGGACGATCCTCTTTGCTGGGGTCCGGAAGCCTAGGACCCTCTTTTCTGCTGTGGTCTGGCATCAGAGGAACGTCCCCTGCTGGTGGGGTCCAGTACCAGAGGACTGCCTTCTGCTTCTGAGGTCCAGCAGCAGAGGACCCTCCTCTGCTGGACTCTGTCCTCTGCTGCTGGACGACAGAAGAGGGGAAGATGCAGAGGACCCTCATTGCCTACTGGACCCCAAAAAGAGGACACTGCAGAAAACCCTACTCTTCTACTCGGGTCCAGCACCAGAGCACCCTCCTCTGCTGCTGGACCATAGCACAGAGGAAGTTGAAGAGGACCCTCATCCCCGACTGGGCCCCAAAGAGAGGAAACAGCAGGTGACCCTCTTCTAATGGCGTTAGCAGAGGAAGACCCTCCTCTGCTACTAGCGTCTGGCAAGAGAACACCCTCCTCTGTTGCTGGGGTCCAGCACCAGAGAACTCCCCTATGCTCCTGCTGTCCTACAGCAGAGAATCCTCCTTCTGCTGGGTTCCTGCAGCAGAGGACCCCCCTCTGCTGCTGGAGTCCGAAAGCAGAGTTCCTCCCTCTGCTGCTGTTTCTGGCACTAGAGGCCCCCTCACTGCTTCTGGGTTCCGGCACCAGAGGACCCCCCCTGCTGGGGACCAGCACCAGAGGAACCACTTGTGCTGCTGTGGTCCGGTACCCGAGGACTCTCCTCTCCTGCTGGGGTCGAGCAGAAGAGGACCCTCCACTCTGCTGGGGACCAGCAGCAGAGAACCGCCTTCTGCTGCTGGGGTGCTGCAGCAGAGAACCCCCTCTGCTCTTGGGGTCGAACACCAAAGGACCCGCCTCTGCTGTGTCTGGCAGCAGAGGACCCCCCTCTTGTGCTGGTGTCCGGGAGTGGAATTCCTCCCTCTGCTGCTGTGGTCGGGCACCAGAGGACCCCCCTCAGCTGTTGGGGTCTGCCACCACAGGACCCTCCTCTGTTGCTGGGGTCTGGCAGCAGAGGACCTTCCTTCTGCTGTGTTCTGGTAGCAGAGGACCCTCCTCCCTGCAGGGATATGGCAGCAGAGGACCCTCATCTGCTGCTCGGGTGTGGTACCACAGGACCCTCCCCTGCTGCTGGGGTCCGGCAGCAGAGGACTGTCATCCCTGCTGAAGTCCGCAATGAGAGAACCCTCCTCCCTGCTGTGGTCCGGCTGCAGAAGACCCTGCTCTGTTGGTGGGGTCCGGCACCAGGGGACCCCCTCTCGTGCTGGTGTCCGGCACCACATGACCCTCCTCTGCTGCTGCGGTCTGGCAGCAGAGGAACCTCCTTCTGCTAGGTTCCTGCAGCAGAGGACCCTCCACTCTGCTGAGGTCCAGCACCAGAGGACCGCCTTCTGCTGCTGGGGTCTGGCAGCAGAGAACCCCCTCTGATCTTGGGGTCCGACACCAAAGGACC
Source organism: Ochotona princeps (assembly GCF_030435755.1). Taxonomy (NCBI): domain Eukaryota; kingdom Metazoa; phylum Chordata; class Mammalia; order Lagomorpha; family Ochotonidae; genus Ochotona; species Ochotona princeps. The sequence goes on along the minus strand of NW_026696595.1, from coordinate 39,378 downwards.
CTTCTATGCTACTGGGTCTGGCAGCAAAGGACCCTCCTTCTGTTGGGTCTGGCAGCAGAGGACCCCCCTCTTCTGCTGGTTTCCGGGAGTGTAGGTCCTCCCTCCTCACTGCTGTGGTCCGAAACCAGAGGACCCCCCTCAGCTGTTGGGGTCAGGCACCAGTGGACCCCCCTCTCTGCTGAGGTCCAGCCAAAGAGAACCCCCTCTGCTGCTTGGGTCGGGCACCAGAGGACACCCCTCTCTGCTTGGGTCCAGCAAAAGAGGACCCTCCTCTCTGCTGGGGTGGAGCAGCAGAATACCCTCCTCTCTGCTGCGGCCTGGCATTAGAAGACCCTCCACTGCTGCTGCGCCCAACAACAGAGGACCCTACTGTTCTGCTGGACCCCAGCTGAGAGGAAGCAGCAGAGGACCATCCTCTCTGCTGGTGTCTAGCATGAGAGGCCCCTTCTCTGCTGGGGTGCAGCAGAAAGGAAGCAGCAGAGGAGGTTCCTCTCAGCTGGAGTCCTGCAGCAGAGTACCCTCCTCTTCTTTCCTGTTCCAACAGCAGAGGACCTTCCTCTTCTTTCCTGTTCCAGCAGCAGAGGACTCTCCTCTCCTGCTGTCAGATCCCAGCAGTAGAGCAGCATCATCTCCTGCCTGACACAGCAGAGAGGAGGGTTCTCAGCTGCTGAACCCCAGCCTAGAGGAGTCTCCTCTGCTACGGGACCACAGCAGAGAGGAAGTTGCAGAGGACACTCATCTCCTGTTGGATCCCAAAGAGAGGACAAAGCACAGGACCCTAATCTTCGGCTGGGATGCGACAGATGAGGACCCTGTTTCTGCTGGGTTCCTGCAGCAGAGGACTCTCCTCTGCTGCTGGTGTCCGGCACCAGAAGACCCTCCTCCCTGCTGGGTTCTGGAGGCAACAGGGCTCTCTTCCCACGTGGGGTCTGGTGGCAGAGGACCACCCTCTCTGCTGGCTACAGCAGCAGAGCATCCACCACTGCTGCTGTTGTCTGAAACCAGATGACAACCTTCTCTGCTAGGGTCTAGCACCAGAGGACCCTCCTCTGCTGCTGGCGTCCGGCATCAGAAGATCCCCCTCTGCTGATGGGGTCCAGCACCAGAGGACCTCCCTATGCTCCTGGGGTCTGGCAGCAGAGAACACTCCTTCTGCTGGGTTCCTGCAGCAGAGAACTCCCCTCTGCTGCTAGGGTCCGGCACCAGAGGAACACCTTGTTCTGCTGTGGTGCAGTTCCCAAGTAATCTCCTCTCCTACTGGGGTCCAGCGGCAGAGGACCCTCCACTCTGCTGGTGTCCAGCACCAGATTACCGCCTTCTGCTGCTGGGGTGCGCTGGACCCCAGTGGAGAGGTAGCAGCAAAGGACCCTCCTCTCCTGCTGGACTCCTGCAGCAGAGGACCCGCCTCTGCTGTTGGACCACAGCATAGGGGAAGTTGCAGAGGAACCTTGTTTCCTACTGGACCCCAAAGAGAGGACACGCAGAGGATTCTACTCTTCTACTGGCGTCCTGCAGCAGAGGACCCTCCTCTTCTGCTGGGTTCCAGCAACAGAGAATCCTCCTCTCTGCTGTGGTCCGGCAGCAGAGTGCCTTCCTCTCTCCTGATGTCCGGCAGCAGAGGAAGTCCTCTCTGCTGAATTCCGGCAGCAGAGAGCCCCTTGTGCTGTTTGGGTCTGGCAGCAAAGAACCCCTTTCTGCTGCTGGGTTTTGGTACCAGAGGACCTCCTTGTCCTGCTGGGGTTTGGTAGCAAATGACACTCCTTATGCTGGGTTCTGGCAGCAGACAACACCCATGTTCTGCTGGGGTCCAGCAGCAGAGTTCCTCCCTCTGCTGTTGGTGTCTGGAAGCAAAGGACTCCCCTCTGATGCTAGGGTCTGGCAACAGATGACCCTCTCTGCTGCTGGGGTCTGGCAGCAGAGGACCCTCCTTCTGCTGGGTTCCTGCAGCTGAGTACCATCCTCCCTGCCTTGGTACAGCAGCAGAGTCCCTTCTCTCTGCTGGGGTCTGGCACAACAACACCCTACACTCTGCTGGGGTCCAGCAACAGATAACCCTCCTGTTGCTGGAATCCATCAACAGAGGACACCATTCCCTGCTGGGGTCCAGCACCACAGGACCCTCCTCTCAGCTTGCTCGACCAGCAGAGGATCTTCATCTCTGCTGGGGCCCGGCACCAGAGGACAATCCTCTACTGCTCAGGTCAGACAGCAGAGGACACTCCTCCCTGCTGTGGTCTGGCAACAGAGGACCCTCCTTTGCTTTTAGGGTTCTGGCACCAGAGGACCTCCCTCTCTGCTGGGGTCCAGCAACAGAGGATCTTTCTCTGTGCTGGGGTGTTTCACCAGATGACACCCCTCTCTGCTGGGGTCCAGCACAGGACGACCCTCCTACGTGCTGGAGTCCCCCAGCAGAGCACCCTCTTCTCCTGGGGTCTAGCACGAGAGGACCCTCCTTCTCTTCTGGGTTCCTGCAGTGCAGGACCCTGCTCTCTGCTGGGGTACGGCAGCAGAGTACCCTACTCTCTGCCGTGGTCCCACACCAGAGACCCCTTCTCTGCTGCTGGGACTGGCAGCAGAGAACCATTCTCCCTGCTGTTTTACGGCAGAAGAGGATGCTCTACTGCTGCTGGGGTCTGGTAGTAGAGGACCCTTCACTCTGTAGGACCCCAGCAGAGAGGCGAGTTCTCTGCTGCTTCCTCTCTGCTGGGGTCCGACAGCACCAGAGGACCCTCCACTGCTGCTGGGGTCTAGCATCAGAGTACCCCCCTCTGTAGCTTGGTTCCGGCACCAGAGGACCCACCTCTGCTGATGGTGCCGGCAGCAGAAGACCCTACTCCCTGCTGTTTTCCAGCACCAGAGCACCCTGCTCTGCTGGGGTCTGGAAACAGAAGACCCTCCACTCTGTTGGACCCCAGCAGAGAGGTAGCAGCAAAGGTGCCGCCTCTCTGATGGTTTCCGGCAGCCGAGGACCCTCCTCTCCTACTGGGGTCGGGCAGCAGAGGACCATCGTCCCTGTTGAGGTCCAGAAGAATGAACCCTCCTCCCTGCTGTGGTCCGGCAGCAGAGGACCCCCTCTCTGCACTGGTCTAGCACAAGAGGACCCTCTTCTGTGCTGGGGTCCAGCACCAGAGGAAGCAGCACAGTAACCTCCACTCTGCTGGGGTCCTGCAGCAGATGACACACCACTTCTGCTGGGTTTAAGCAGCAGAGTTCCTACTCTCCTGCGGGACACCTGCATCATAGGACCCTCCTCTGCTGCTGGACCCCAGCAGAGAGGAAGTACAGAGGACACTCAACTCCTGTTCGACCCCAAAGAGAGGATGCGGCAGAGGAACCTCCTCTTCTGCTGGGGTCCGGCAGCAGAGGACCATGCTCTCTGCTGGGTCTCGCAGCAGAGAACACTCCTCTCTGCTGGGGTCTGGCAACAGAGGACCCTACTCCCTGCTGGGGCCTGGCAGCCGAGGACCCACCTCCCTGCTGGGATTCAGGCTTTCTCTGCTGCTGGGGTCCGGCCACAGAGGAACCTCGTTCCTGCTGTGTCCGGCAGCAGAGGATTCTCCTTCCTGCTGGATTCAGACAGCAGAGGAACCTCCTCTGCTGAATGAACATAGCAGACATAAAGCATCAGATGACCCTCTTCTCTTCTGGGGTCCAGCATCAGAGACCCTGCTTTCTGCTGGACCCCAGCACAGAGAAAGCCGCAGAGGACAATCCTCTCTGCTGAGGTACAACAATAGAGTACCCTCCTCTCTGCTGGGGTCCGGCAACAGAAGACCCTCATCTGCTGCTGATGTCCAGCAGCAGATGCCCATCCTCTGCTTTTGGTGTCCGGCAGCATAAGACACTCCTCTCCGTTGGACCCCATCAAAGAGGAATCAGCAGAGGACCATCCTCTCTACTGGGGTACAGCAGTAGAGGACCCTCCTCTCTGTTGAGGTCCATCCCCAGAGGATCCACCTCTCTGCTGGGGTCCAGCAGAGAAGAAGCAGCAGAGGACTCTCTTCTATGCTGGAGCCCAGAGGAGGACCCTCATCTCTGCTGGCGTCCGGCAGGAGAGGACCATCCTCTTCTGCTGGGGTCCGGCAGCACAAGATCCTCCTCTCTGCTGCTGCCTGGCACCATAGGTTCCCCCTCACTGCTGTTTTCCTGCAGAGAGAAAGGAGCAGAGGACAATCCTCTTCTGTTGGACAATAAAGAAGGAAGCAGCAGGGGACCCTCCTGTTCTGCTGGGTCTGGCAACAGGGGACCCTCCTTCCTTCTGTGGTCCGGCAGCAGATGACACTCGTCCCTGCGGGGTCCGGCAGTAGAGGACACTCGTCCCTGCAGGGTCCGGCAGCAGAAAACTTCCCTGTTCTGCAGGGATCCGGCACCAGAGAACACCTCTGTGCTGGGGTCGGGCAGCAGAGGGTCCTACTCTACTGCTGGGGTCCGGAAAAATAGGACCCTCCTCTATGTTGGACCCCAGTGGAGAGGAATCAGCAGAGGACCGTCCTCTCTGCTTGAGTCCAGCAGTAGAGTACTCTCCTCTCTGCTGGGTTCCAGCACCAGAGGACTCTCCTCACTGCGGGTGTCCAGCATAGACGAAGCAACAGAGGACCCTCCTCTCTGCTGGGGTCCAGCAGAAGAAGACCCTCTTCTTTACTGGGGTCTGACAGCAGATTACACTCCTGTATTGCTGGGGTACCGATGCAGAGGACCCACTTCCCTGCTGGGGTCTGGCAGCAGTTGACACTCCACTTTGCCTTGCTTCCAGCAGCTGAGGACCCTCCTCTCCTGCTGAACCCCTGCAGAAGATGACCCTCCTCTGCTGCAGGATCTCAGCAGAGAAGAAGTTCTAAAGGAACCTCGTTACCTCATGGACTTCAAAGAGAGGCCACAGCAGAGGACCCTCCTCTTATGTTGTGATCGGGGAGCAGAGGACCCTCTTCTTCTGCTGGGGTCCGGCAACAGAGGTCCCTTCGCTCTGCTGGGTCCAGTAGCAGAGGACCCACTCACTGCTGGGGTCCGGAAGCAGTGGACCTCCTCTGCTGGACCCCAGCAGGGAGGAAGCAGCAGAGGACCTCCTCTCTTCTGTGATCCAGCACCAGAGGACACTTCTCTCTGCTCTGCCAAAACAAAGAGGAAGCAGCAGAGGACCCACCTCTCTGCCTGGGTTCGGCACCATATGACGTTCCTCTCTGCTGGGTCTAGCACATGAGGACCCTCGTCTGTGCTAGGGTCCAGCGAGTAAAATGCTGCAGGGGACCCTTCTCTCTGCTGGAGTCCAGCAGCCAAGGACCCTCCTATCCTGCTGAACACCAAAGAGAGGAAGCAGGAGAGGACCTCTCTGCTGGGGTCAGGCTCCAGAAGACACTCCTTCCTGCTGGGGACAGGCAGCTGAGGACCCTGCTCTCTGCTGGGGTACAGCAGAAGAAGACCCCCCTCCGCTGCAGGTGTTCAGCATCAGAGTAACCTCCCCTCTGCTGGGGTGCAGCTGCAGAGGACCCTGTTCTCTGCTGTGTTCCTGCAGCAAAGGAGCCTCCTCTCTGCTGGGGTCCGACAGTAGTGGAATCTCTCTCTGCTGTGTTCCGGCACCAGAGGATCCTCCTCTGCTGCTGGGGTCCGGTACAACAGGACCATCCTCCCTGCTTTTGTCCGGCACCAGAGGACCGTCCTCTGCTCCTAGGGTCCTGCATCAGAGTACCCTCCTCTGCTGCTTGGAAACTCCTCTGCTGCAAAGGAAACTCCTCTCTGCTGGGGTCCTGCAGCACAGGACCCTCCTCTCTGCTGAGTTCCAGCACCAGAGGACCTTCTTCGCTGCTAGGATCCAGCACCAGAAGACCCTCCTCTCTGTTGGGTCCGATATCCGAGAATCCTCCTCTATGCTGGCTTCCGGCAGTAGAGGACCCTCTTTTCTGCTGGGGTCCTGCAGCACAGGACCCTCCTCTCTTTTTGGGTCTGCCAGCAGAGGACGCTCCTTCCTGCTGGGGTCTGGCAGCAGAGGACCTTCATCCATGCTGGAGAGCCTTGGTGGAGCGTCCTGCACTGAGTGCTGGTGGCCACGAGAGGGCGCCCAAATCCGCCGTTCGTTCTATCTTTTCTTTTTTTCTTTTCTTATTTACACATTTATTTATTTTATTCCAAGTTCAGATATACAGAGAGGAGGAGAGACAGAGAGGAAGAACTTCCGTCCGATGAGTCACTCCCCAAGTGAGCCACAATGGCTGGTGCACTCCGATCCAAAGCCAGGAACCTGGAGCCTGTTCTAGATCTCCCATGTAGGTGCAAGTTTCCAAAGCTTTGGGCAGTCTCTACTGCTTTCCCAGGCCACAATCAGGGATCTGGTTGGGAAGTGGAGCAGCCGGGATTAGAACCGGTGCCCATATGAGATCCCAGCTCGTTCAAGGTGATGACGTTAGTTGCAAGGCTACCGCGCTGGGCCACAAGCTGCCCTTTCTACCCCTGGTGGGCTCAGGCCTTCTGACCTCTAGACAGTCCAACCCGAGCCATCCTAGCATCAGGTGGGGGTCCCGGACAGTATTCTGGTACACGTGCTGTTGAAAGATCAGGGCTCCAAGGCCGAACAGCTCACATACCAAAGCCCAGGAGGGGTGCAGGACGTTTGGGGCCTAGCATCAGCCCAGGCCTCTGTGATAGGAAGTGTCAGGGTGCCTTTAATAGCAGGGCACTTAAAGAACCCTGGGAGATGGACTCTCACATCAGCATGCCCACAGGCCCTCAGGGAGCTGGAGTCCCATGCCTGCATCCTCAGAGCCCTCTGAGAGCTGGTGTTAAACACCAGCACACTGGGGTTGTACTTCGCCAGATGAGGTCCCGGGAAACCTTACCGCCAACCACATTCCTTGCAGAGCACCCAACATGCAGACTCCGGGAATTCTTTGGCAAGTGGAGCATCTCCCTGATGGGCTGCCAACAGGGCTTCATGGACCTTGTTTTTTTTATTACAAAGTCCGAGATACAGAGAGGAGGAGAGACAGAGAGGAAGATCTTCTGTCCAATGATTCACTCTCCAAGTGAGCCGCAATGGCTGGTGCATGCCAATCAGAAGCTGGGGACTTGGAACCTCTTCCATGTGGGTGCAGGGTCCCAAAGCTTTGGGCCGTCCTCGACTGCTTTGCCATGCCACAAGCAGGGAGCTGGATGGGAAGTGGAGCAGCCGGGATTAGAACCAGTGCCCATATGGGATCCCGGTGCGTTCAAGGCAAGCACTTTGGCCACTAGGCAACGCTGATGGACCCCGGCTTCATGTATTTTTGCATGTGTTGGGTGGTGGTTAGGGTGATACACTACTCGGCCTGCCTTGGCCTAGCTGAGTGGTGTCTGGGCATGTGGGCTCCTAAGCCAGGAGCCAGGTGGATGGGCAAGTAGGCACCAGAGGTCAACAGCCATCTGCAATAGGAAGTCCCAGGCCCTAGCTGCTAAAGAAAGCATCCTGCAACATGCAGCCCTGCTCCCCAGAACATATGATGATGGCCGGGGAGCCACCAAGGCCCGCACAAGGTAGGGCTTTCAGGGCCTGTGCTTCCTGCACACAACAGGGTGCACAAAGCTGCCTTTCCTATCTCTAGCTAGCACTTGAGGGGTCAGCCATCCCTGTCATGTGCTTTGGAGGCAGGAATTTGGCCTCACAGCCTCCAGCCAGATGCTGCTGCCCTCTTGTTCACCAGGGAATGCTTCACCCTCCTCCATGGATCCTTCTGGATTCAAGACTCTTCCTCCTGCTGGTCAGCTGTGGACCTTCGGCCGCCGCTGATGTGCCATCTTCCACAAGACATCCCAACAGCTGACATCTGTTCTTCACAGAGGTCCTTCTCCCCAGGACAGGTAGAGTAGCAACATGCCTGGATCCCTCATCTGTACTGGCTGCTCTCACAGCACGGAACGGCATAAGTTGTGTAAGCCAGGGCGACAGGCACCTTCAGCAGCCTGGTGAAGGAGCTGCTGAAGGGTCCCGCAAGGATTGGTGTGGTGTGGTGTGGTGCAGGGAATTGTCCCAGTGGGTCAAGCCTCAGCCTGCCAGGTGGATGGCCTGTACGGGTGCTGCTTCAAATCCTGGCTGATTCCCCTGCAGTCCAGCTCCCTGCCGATCCTCCTGGGAGAGCAGCGGAGGATGCTGCAGGGGCTTGTGCCCCTGTGCCTGTGTGCCCCTGTGCCCCTTTGGGAGATCTGGAGGGAGCTCCTGGTTCCTGGGCTTGTCCTGACCCAGCCACAGCTGGCTCTGGTGGTGGTCCTTGGGGATGTGAGCCAGCAGATGCAAGAAAGATTCTGTCTCTCCCTCTCTGTTCCTCTGTGCTTCCAAGAAAAGAGGACAGAGGGAGGCAGGAGGGAGGAAGGAAAACACAGAAAGCTGCTGGCCTCCTGCGAGGGAGCATGCTGTGTGCTGTGCTGTGACTCTAGACTGCTTATAGCTGTCATTGCAGACCCCCAGGGTGTGCATATGGCTTCCGTCATTGGACTTGTGTGCAAGCTCTAAAAAGAGTGTCCTTGAGAGCAAATGCCTCTCTGAGCTGGGGTGCTTCCATTGATTTGGCAGGAGAGCCTTGGATGAGCATCCTGCAGTGAGTCCTGGTGGCCATGAGGGTACCCGATGCTGCCCTACCTTTTTTTTTTTTTTAAACCGATTTATGTATTTTATTCCAAAGTCAGATATTCAGAGAGGAGAAGAGACAGAGAGAAAGATCTTCCGTCCGATGATTCACTCTCCAAATGAGCCGCAAGAGCTGGTCCCCTGGGGACCCACTCTGCTGGGGCCTCAGTAAGAGGGACCCTTGGCCCCCCCCTCCATCCCCTCCCTATCTGCTGGGGCATCTGCAAGATGGTCCATCTCATGAGCCCCTCTCCCTCGGTCTCAGCGAGATGGTCCTCGTCGGACCCCCATCTCTCTCTATCTGGGCTTCAGCTAGTGGGACCACCTCGGACCCATTCCTCGCTGCTGGGGCCCCAGTGAGAGGGTCCCCTCTGGAATCCCTCTGCTGGGGCCTCAGAGAGAGGGACCCCCGGTGCAACCTACACTCTGTGCTGGGGCCTCAGCGAGAGAGATCCTCAGAGCACGACCCTCTCTCTGTGTTGGGGACTCAGCCAGAGGGTCCCCCTCAAGACCCTGTTTTCTGGGGCCTCAGTGAGAGGGATCCCTGAGTCCCACACTCTCTCTGCTGGGTCCTCCGCGAGAGGGTCCCCCTGGGAACCACCTCTCCTGGGGACGCATGAGAGGGAACCCCTCGGGACCCCTTCTGTTGGGTAATCAGAAAGGGGGAACCCTGGCGACCATTCTCTCTCTGCTGGGGCCTCAGTGAGAGGATCCCCCTTGGTAATCCCTCTGCTGGGGCCTCAGCGAGGGGGAACCCCGGCGACCCCCTCTGCTGGGGCCTCTGCTAGAGGGACACCCGGAGCCACCTAACCTCTCTGCTGGGGTCTCAGCGAAAAGGGACCACTCGGGACCCACTCTGCTGGAGCCTCAGCGAGAGTGTCTCCCTCGGGACCCCCTCTGTTGGGGCCTCAGTGAGGGGGAACCCCAGTGACCCCATTTGCTTGGGCCTCAGCTAGAGGGACACCCGGAGCCATCTAACCTCTCTGCTGGGGCCTAGGCGAGAAGGTACAACTCGGGACACTCTTTGCTGGAGCCTCAGCGAGATGGACCACCGGAACCCCCTTCCCTCTCTGTTGATGCCTCAGCAGGAAGGTCTCACTCTGGACCCTCTTTGCTGGAGCCTCAGCGAGAGTGTCCCCCTCGGACCCCTCCTCTCTCAATGCTGTGGCCTCAGTGAGAGGATTCCACTCAGGACGGGCTCTGCTGGGGCCTCAGCGAGATGGTCCCCCCAGACCCCCCTCTCTCTCTGCCTGGGCCTCAACGAGAGAGATCATCAGAGCCCGACCCTCTCTCTGTTGGGGACTCAGCCAGAGGGTCCGCTCAGGACCCCGTCTTCTGGGGCCTCAGGGAGAGGAACCTCTGAGTCCCACTACCTCTCTGCTGGGTCCTCTGCGAGAAGAACCCCAGAGCCCCACTCACTCGATGCCGGGGCCTCAGTGAGATGGACTCACAACCACCCCTTTCTCTCTCTCTCTCTGATGGGGCCTCAGCGAGAGTGTTCCCTCGGGATCCCATCTGTTGGGGCCTCATCGAGAGGGACTCCCTTGAGAGCCCCTCTGCTGGTGTTTCAGCGAGAGGGTCCCCCAGCGCCCCCCTCTGCTGCTGAGGCCTGAGCGAGGACTCCCAAGCACACCACCATCTCTGCTGGGGCCACAGCGAGAGAGTCCCCAGCGGGACACCCCCTCCCTCTCCGCTGGAGCCTAAGCGAGAAGGTACCCCTCGGAACCCCCTCTGCTGGGATCAGCGAGAGGTTCCTTCTCAGACCCCCCTTTCTCTCTGCTGGGGCCTCAGCAAGAGGGTCACCCTGGGGAACCAGTGAGATGGACCCCCGAGCACCCCTCCATCTCTGCTGGAGCCTCAGCAGGAAGGTAACCCTCGGGACCCCCTCTCCTCAGGCCTCAGGAAGAGGGTCCCCCTCGGATACCCCCTCCATCTCTGCTGGGGCCTCATCGAGAGGAACTCCCTTGAGACACCCTCTACTGGGGCCTCATCGAGAGGGTTTCCCAGCGCCCCCTCCCTCGCTGCTGGGGCCTCAGCGAGAGGGTCTCCATAGGGACCCCTCTGCTGGGGCCTCAGCGAGAGGGACAATTGACATCCCCCCCCCTCTCTCTTTACTGAGGCCCAGAGAGAAGTTAGCACTTGGACCCCCCCCTGTCTCTGCTGGGGCCTCAGTGAGGGACCCCCTAGGGACCCCCTCTGCTGGGGCCTCAGTGAGAGGAACCCCTGGCGACTCCTCCCTCACTGCTGGGTCTCAGCAAAAGAGACCACTCGGGACCCCCTGTACTGGGGCCTCAGCGAGATTGTCCACCTTGGGACCTCTTCTGCTGGGGCCATAGCAAGAGGGTCCCCTTCGGACCGCACATCTCTGTCTGCTGGGACCTCAGCGAGGGTGTCCCCCTTGGGACCCCCTCAGCTGGGGCATCAGCAAGAAGAACCCTCACGCTGCTGGTGCCTCAGCGAGAGGGTCCCTCTCCGAACCCATTCTGCTGGGGCCTCAGCGAGAGGGACCCCCGTCCTCCTCTCTCTCTCTCTCTGTTTCTGCTGGGGCCTCAGTGAGAGGGTCCCCCTCGGGACTCCATTGCTAGGGACTCAGCAAGAGGGACCAGCACAGCCCACCTACCTAGCTGCTGGGGCCTCAGTGAGTGTCACCCTGGGGAGCCCCTCTGCTGGGGCCTCTGTGAGAGTGTGTTCCTCGGACCCTCCCTCTCTCTGCTGGGGCCTCTGTGAGAGGGTCCCACTCGGGACAACCTCTGCTGGGGCCTCAGCGAGAGGGAACCTTTCTCTGCTGGGGCCTAAGCGAGAATGACCCTCCCAGCCAGAGAGGGCCTCTGGGAGAGGGTCCCTTTCGGGACCCCGCCTGCTGGGGCCTAAGCGAGAGGGACCCCCAGAGCACCCTCCCTCGCTGCTAGGGCCTCAGTGATACTGACCCCAGCTCCCCTCCATCTCTGCTGGGACCTCAGTGAGAGGGTCCCCCTCTTACGCCCCCTCCCTCTCTGCTGGAGCCTCAGCGAGAAGGTACCCTTCAGGGCCCCTCTGCTGGGCCTCAGGAAGAGGGTCCACCTCGGACACCGCCTCCGTCTCTGCTGGAGCCTCAATGAGAGGGTTACCCTCTGGAGCCCCTCTGCCTGGGCTTCAGCTAGAGGCACCCCCGGCAACCACTCTCTTGCTGCTGGGGCCTCAGCAAGAGGGTCCTCCTCTGGAATCCCTCTGCTGGGGCCTCAGCGAGAGGGACCCCTGGTGCCACCTACCCTCTCTGCTGGGTCCTCAGCGAGAGGATACCCCTCAGGACCCCCTGTGCTGGGGCCTCAGTGAGATGCACCCCCGGAGTCCCCTCCTTAGCTGCTGGGGCCTCAGGGTGAGGGTCACCTTCAGACCCTCCCACCCTCACTGCTGGGGACTCAGTGAGAGAGCCCCACTCGGGACAACCTCTACTGGGGCCACAGCAAGATTGTCCCCCTCGGGACCCCGTCTGCTGGGGCCTCAGTTAGAGGGACCCTCCCAGCCAGAGCCTCTATCTCTACTGGGGCCTCTGAGAGAGGGTCCCTCTCGGGACCCCGTCTGCTGCGGCATAAGCGAGTGGGACTCCCAGAGTCCCCCTCCCTAGCTGCTGGGGCCTCAGCGAGACGAACCCCCGAGCACCCCTCCATCTCTGCTGGGACCTCAGTGACAGCGTCCGCCTCGGACACGCCCTCCCTCTCTGCTGGAGCCTCAGCAGGAAGGTAACCCTTGGGACCCCATGTTCTCGGGCCTCAGGAAGACGGTACCCCTCTCATAACCCCTCTGTCTCTGTTGGAGCCTCAACAAGAGGGTCACACTCTGGAGCCCCTCTGCTGGGCCTCAGCAAAAGGGACCCCGGTGCTCCCCTCCCTCGCTGCTGGGGCCGCAGAGAGAGGGTCACCCTCGCAACCCCCTCTGCTGGGTCCAGAGCGAGAGGTTTTCCTTCGGGACCACCTCTGCTGGTGCCACAGTAAGATCGTCCACCTTGGGACCTCTCCTGCTGGGGCCTCAGCAAGAGGGTCCCCCTTGAGACCCACTCTGCTGGGGCTTCAGGGAGAAGGTCCCCCTCGGACCCTCCCTTCCTTGCTGCTGGGGCCTCAGTGAGAGGTTCCCCCTCGGGACCCAGTCTGCTCTGGCTTCAGGGAGAAGGACCATCAGCCGCCTCTCTCTCTCTCTCTCTCTCTCTCTCTCTCTCTCTCTCTCTCTCTCTCTCTCTCTCTCTCTCTCTCTCTCTACCTGCTGGGGCCTCAGCGAGAAGGTCCTGCTCGGGACCCACTCTGCTGGGGCCTCAGTGAGAGGGACCCTTGGCCCCCCAATCCCCTCCCTATCTGCTGGGGCATCTGCAAGTTGGTCCATCTCGTGAGCCCCTCTGCCTGGGTCTCAGCGAGATCGTCGTCCTCAGACCCCCCTCTGTCTCTACCTGGGCTTCAGCTAGTGGGACCTCCGGCAACCCCTCCCTCGCTGCTGGGGTGTCAGCGAGAGAGACCCCCTCGGAACCTCTCTGCTGGGGCCTCAGCGAGAGAGATCCTCAGAGCCCAAGCCTCTCTGTGTTGGGGACTCAGCCAGAGGGTCTCCCTCATGACCTCGTCTTCTGGGGCCTCAGTTAGAGAGACCCCTGAGTCCCACACTCTGTCTGCTGGGTCCTCCGCAAGAGGGTTCCGCTGGGGAACACCTCTCCTGGGGCCTCAGCAAGAGAGACCGCCTTGTGACCCCCTCTGATGGGGACTCAGTTAGGGGGAACCCTGGCGACCCCTGCCTCTCTGCTGGGGCTTCAGCGAGAGGGTCACCCTTGGGACCCCCTCTGCTGGGGCCTCAGCGAGGGGGAACTCCGGCGACCCCCTTTGCTTGGGCCCCAGCTAGAGGGACACCCGGAGCCACCTAACCTCTCTGCTGGGGCCTAGGCGAGAAGGTACCACTCGGGACCCCCTTTGCTGGGGCCTCAGCTAGATGGACCACCGGAAACCCCTTCCCTCTCTGTTGATGCCTCAGCAGGAGGGTCCCACTCGGGACCCCCTCTGCTGAAGCCTCAGCGAGAGTGTCCCCCTCGGACCCTTCCTATCTCAATGCTGTGGCCTCAGTGAGAGGATTCCACTCAGTACCCGCTCTGCTGCCACCTCAGCGAGAGGGTCCTCCCAGATCCCCATCTCTCTGCCTGGGCCTCATCGAGAGAGATCATCAGAGCCCGACCCTCTCTCTGTTGGGGACTCAGCCAGAGGGTCCGCTCAGGACCCCGTCTTCTGGGGTCTCAGTGAGAGGAACCCCTGAGTCTCACTACCTCTATGCTGGGTCCTCTGCGAGAGGGTCCCCCTGGGCACCACCTCTCCTGGGGCCTCAGCAAGAGAGGGACCACCTAGGGCCCCTCTCTGCTGGGGCATCAGCAAGATGTTCCCCCTCGGACCACCCTCCCTCTCTGCTGGGGCCTCAGCGAGAGGTTCCCTCTTGGGACCCCCTCTGCTCTTGCCTCAGCGAGAGTACCCCTTGGACCTCCCCTCTCTCTGTGCTGTGTCCTCAGTGAGAGGGTCCCACTCAGGAACCCCTCTGCTGGGTCCTCAGCCCGAGGGTCCCCCTCGGAATCCCTCCCCATCTCTGCTGGGGCCTCTGTGAGAGGTTCCCCCTCAGGCAGGTATATTAGGCCTTTATATGTTATGTAAGTATGTTAGTATTTGTGAAGCACCCCTCTCTTTATCTTGTCTTTCTGCTATGAGCACCAGGTTCCGACATTTCCTGCCAGTTTCCATTTTAACCAGACTATCAGACTGTCTGATGTGTGACCCCAGCTGTTGGGGGTCTGGCCCTCCCTTTATTAATAGCATAATCTCTGCCCGTGCTTTTGCTTATCATTCCCCTGTTATTACCACAGGGAAAATACCCACCTTCTCTACGTGGCAGCTTTGTGGGGTTTGGACATGACTGGCAAGCACCCCGTTTTCCCTTCTTTAGGAATGCAATGATTCCTGTGGAATCTATTAGTTCCATCATTCCTCTGAACTTGAGGACTCGCTCACGTGGGTGAACCTCAGCTCCTTGAATTTGAAGCTTGTGTCTGCCTGTGTTATCCCCATGTTTCTCTCTCACATACAGAAAACACCTCTGAAGTAAATGACACCACGTTCCAGTGCACCCTGACAGCGTGCTGGAATGGCAATTGCAATTCTGCTATTCTTCAGCCCCTTCCCTGAATCCTGCCTGTGTCTGTTGGGACTGACGGAGAGGCCTCTGTTGGCCTGATAAAGAATAAAAGAGACTGGCATAATGGCGACCACCATAGTCAGTACATCAGCAGCCGCCACCACCAGTTACCTTGGTGACAATGAACAAGGTTGAGGTACAGACTGCCAGAGTTATGGAACAAACGACTTTACTGATGCACATGCTGGGTGGGCACCCTTGTGTTGTAACTGCGGGTTGATCTGTTGGCAGAGGAACAGCAGAGGCTGTGAGATTGGGTCTAGGCCTCTTGTACCTCATCGTATGCCTTTTTGTGTGCAACACCTATGCAAGTGCAAAATGCTTCCCAAGCCCGGGAACTGCTGTCTGCTCGTTGCTACCGAGCTAAAGATACTCCTATGGTCAGGGCCTCTTGTTCCCCATCATATGCTTTATGTATGTTTCACCTGTGTAGTGCTATGTTTTGCCAAGCCCAGGAACTGTTGTCTGTTATTTTACAATGCTGTCATTTTTATTTAAAGTAACAAAATAGTTTTCCAGTGATTGTTTTCATGAAAATCAGATGCTTTTGAAGAAATAAGTGGCACTTAAAAAACGTGTAGACAGTTACTATGGAGAAACCTCAGACTACCTCTGTTCATTGTCTGTCTTTCTGGAAATCCTAGAACTCGGATTAAACAGGTTGGGATTCATTTTCAACCATCATGTCAGGAGTTCTGTTTGTCTCTTAACATGTTTTGCACCTCCATGCTCTACAGCATCTTTGATCTCAGTTTAGTAATGGTGGGAAATGCAGCCTCCTGGTGGTGGTGTAGGGCTCAGGAGCCCTGGACATAGTTGGAGAGGCTCAGCTCCTGCCAGCCCCCCACCCACCCGCCCGCCCCAGCTAGACTTCAACTGCAGGCTTTTGTCATTCTACAAATAAGAACACAAAGGAGAGACAGATGAACAGTAGGACAAAAGAACAGTCCTCACTCAGATAATGTGTGCAGGCAATCTCAAAAGGGACAATTTCCCCACCTGGCTGGGGTTACATTTTCCTTCTAGCATAAGGAGTGTAGCTATAGTATGTGTGGTGAGCTCCTTATGGTGGTTAAGGACACCTGGTACCTGATGCAAAGTGAGGCTTAGCTGCAGGATGCAGAGCAGGTGTGCTGAGGCTTTGGCCATGTGGAAACAGCCTGGAGGAGATGGCAGTGCGGATGGCTAGGGTGTTGGCAGTATTCAGCTTCCTGTCCCTCACTGCCTGCCTGCTTTGCCCATGTCAAGTATGTCTAATAGACTAAATCTATTGACTTGGCAATACTTTGTGTATAAAATTTCATTTCCAGAAGTTCTAGTAGATCATTTTCAAGTCCATGTCTTTTGCTTCTGCTTCTAAATATGCTTGTATTTTATTGCTTTAAAGACAATGTTGATCACATTTCCCATGGTTACTGTTTCTCAATGTGCAATTCGTGGATCTACTTCTGCTTTTTCTCACTCTTGATATCCTATTTCCTGGTGTACCTAATCTTTCATACAGCTTATTTTGCAAGTTTGTATATAGCAATAAATGTGGAGGTCTCAGAAAACTAACCTCTCTGGAGAGGATTTACCTCTTCCCTACCCACCTGCGACCCTCTCATTGATGCTCAGGACTTGAAATTAATTCCCTTAAACTATGACCCCAAGGACCCAGCACAGTGGCCTAGTGGCTAAATCCTTGCCTGGAAGTCACCAGGATCCCATATGGGTGCCACTGCGTGTCTGCTGCTCCACTGCCCATCCAGCTCCCTGCTTGCAGCCTGGGAAAGCACTATAGGATAGCCCAAAGCCTGGGGACACAGAAAAAGCTCCTAACTCCTGGCTTCGGATCAACTCCTCTCGGACCATTGTCACTTTATCAGCAGGTGGAGGATCTTCCTATTTTTCCTTCTCTGTATAGATCTGCCTTTACAAAGAAAAATCTTTAAAAATACATCTATATAATCTCGGGCTGGATGGGTATATGAGGACTCTACTGTGTCTCATTTATTCTAACTGATGTCCAGTGGAAACTTTTGGGAGTGTGTCTGCTAGTAGCTTCTCAACTTCCAGCAGACACAGGGCTCTGATGTCTGACCCTCTCCTAAATGTCACTACCAAATGTGTTCAGGTCACAGAGCCCACAAAAGCAGCTCTCAGGTTTTATCGCATGAGGTTCTTTTTTGTCCTGTCAGTTTTTGCCAGATACTGTTTTGCCAGCTTTTCAGTTGCTAAGAAAGATGCTTTAAATTTAGCTTTACTGCTTATCAGTGAGAGTAGATCCAAATAATTAAGCCTGACTTGACTAGAAATGAGATGTCACATCTCAATATCTTAAAGCAATAGAAAAAGTAATGGTGATTTTGAGTATCATAGTAATCTTGCTATGAAGTTAGAAAATCAGGTGGAAGTAAGTACTGTGTACCATTGGATTTTCTTCCACTGAGATTCAGTTGAAGAAAAATCCACGAGATAGTTTGCTTTGATGGATTTGAGATCATCTGCAAGAGTGGGTAAAAAGTTCTGGCAAAGTGCAATTGAAATAGAAGTTTAGTGCAAAAGAAAAAGCCCTAAAATCCATGAACCCAGTGGTCTTCAAGTTTTTGAAAAAAATTACAAAAAACTGCAGAGATTTCAAGTGTTTTTTTGCACTTGCACTTAATTTCCATTTTTTCCCATTGGTGTCTTGAAGTGCACTCACACAAACATTGTTGTAGACTCTTCCCCTGCCAACCTATCAAAACTGTTGGGAAAAAAATAAGGTTTTTGGTTTAAAAGTACATTTACTTAGAGTGTTCCTTTTTATCTTTAGATTTTTTAAAAGATTTATTCATTTTATTACAGCCCAAGGTCCTGAATTCGTTCCAAAGGGCAGACTGCAAGCATGCGCCTCCCTTTTCCATGGCTGGTAAGTCTAGAGCTGCTTCTTGGCTTCTGTTTTATTTTAATACTTTTTTAAAGATTTATTTATTTTTATTGCAAAGCCAGATATACAGAGAGGAGGAGAGACAGGGAGGAAGATCTTCCATCCAATGATTCACTCCCCAAGTGAGCCGCAATGGCCGGTGCATGCCAATTCGAAGCCGGGAACCAGGAACCTCTTCCAGGTCTCCCATGCGAGTGCAGGGTCCCAAAGCATTGGGCCATCCTCAACTGATTTCCCGGGCCACAAGCAGGGAGCTGGATGGAAAGTGGAGCAGCCGGGATTAGAACCGGCGCCCATATGGGACCCCGGGGCTTTCAAGGCGAGGACTTTAGCCGCTAGGCCACACCACCAGGCCCTTTATCCTTAATTTGTGTTTGTTATTGCCATGAGAAAAGTTTTGGCTGAGTGATAAACAGTACCTACTCATGCAATAAAGAAACTGATCAAACTGGCAGCGATAGTTTGTACATAAGGAGACTGCTGATCTTTGGCTTCATGGTAACAGAGCTATGGTGAGTCACTGGCTTAGAGAAGCCTTCGGACAAGGCCAGCAGTCATGCATCACAGCATGTGGCCGGATATGGGGGAGAGCGTTGGAGAAGGATTTATTAAGTAATTGTCCACTATTTGAGCAGTTTAGGTCCATAAAGAGTGACTCGTCCAGTCTGGGATGCCTAGATTTAAATTAGAGAAAAATAAAGAGGAACATGTTGAGAAATGCCGGCTCTGTTACCCTCTTGTTGTGTCACTTTGCTGGCAAGGACAAAAAGGAACTATTCAGCTATTTTCCCATAACAATGTTAACATTGTATAAAGAATATATGTGGAAAAGAAATATTTGTGAACCTGTATTTTCATACTGTCTATATGAGCCCTTGATGCTGTTTGAGGATTTGATTTGTCATTTCTGAGCCTGGGTTATGAGTATGTCTTTTGGTACAATATTACATATTGATATGTACATTCTATGTGCCTAGGTCAAACCAGCAGCATAGCGGTCCCTAAACTAAGGAACCTACAGATAAGCCATCCTATTCTTAGATTTCAAATTTGAGAAATATTCACTTAATATGTAGGGAATCCAATTTCTGATTAATACTTTGCAAGTGGATCCACAGATGGCAACAACAATGCTACGTTCTGCATGCCAAGTGTTACACCAAGCACACTATCACTGACTTTCAGAAGGTAGGAATCAGTGATCCTATTCAACAGATGAGAAACAAAGGCACAGAGAAGTTTCTTGACAAATACATGAAGTGCTCATAACTCATTTTGGCTCATGGAAAAGCTGTAACTCGAATCCTACTTCACATAGCAGAAACACCAAAACTAGGGAACCTAAGGTAAAGCGCCAGGGCAGGGGAGGTCGTGGGGAGGGATGTTGGGTGGCAAAGTCCAGGCTTCACATTTTGTTTTCCTACTTGCTAAAGGCATGTGATTAAGTTAGTTCCTGCTACTATTATGGTTAAACTGTTTAAAATATCATCCCTAGGCAAATGTTGGCAGAGATTAAGATGAAGCTGGAGGACTCCTGTAGCCCATATCATGGGGTCTTGATTCCAATGCCGCTTCAGCTGTGGGCTCTAAACTTCATCTTTTGTTTTGTTTTGTTTTTGTTTTTGTTTTTGTTTTTATTAAATTTATTCATTAATTACATTGTGTTGTAATTTCATAGGAACTGTGATTCTCCCCACACTTCCACACACCCTCCCCCCATGGTGGGTTCCTCCACCTTGTTGCGTAACCATAGTTCAAGTTCAGTTGAGATGCCCTCTTAGCAAGCATATGCCAAGTATACTAACTTCATCTTAATGAACCCTGGAAGTAACCAAGTGATAATCTGAACAGCTAGGTTCCTGCCATCCGCATACACCTGGGGATGAATATCTGACAGCTGCCTTTGGTCTGACCTAGCTCATGCTGTGGCAGGCATTTTGAGATTAAATCGGTTAATAGAAAATCTTTCTCTATTCTCTTACTCTCCTCTCTTTTTTGTAAAGTTTTATTTAACTGGAATACATTTCTTGTATTTTACTTAAAGTTAAGAGCATAATGATATTTCCCAACCTGTCTAGCCTTCTGTCACACTCTCGCCCTTTCTCCTCCTTCCTTTATAATTTTTGTTGAACTTTTCACTGCAGCATATTTTGAGTTTATAACCACAAGTTTAATCCTCCATTAAAGAATTACACAAGTAGTAAGTAGAAAAACCACTATTTCTCAAGAGTACAGATGAGGGTTATAAACATTAATCAAATCTCAAGGTGTCAGTTTCAGTCATATTGCACTTCTGTACTCTGTATTAGCTAACAAACAGGAAGGAACCCATTTGTCTTTGGGGGACTGGTTTATTTCAGTAAGTATAAGAGGCAAGTGTCTACTTGCCTCCATTCTTTCAAATAAATAATAAAATTTAAAACAGCCATCCTTCTTGATCAGTCATCCCTTCCCATGGGAGAAATATACTATGACTTCTTGTGTGTGTGTGTGAAAGAGAGAGAGAGCGAGAGAGAGAGAGAGAGCGAGAGCGAGAGAGAGAGAGAGAGAGAGAGAAGACCCTCTTAAAATATCTATTTCCATCTCATCAGAAACCAGGGAGTTGGAGTAAATGAGGCACTTGGAATGCTGACGGGAAGGTACTGAGGGGAGCTAAGTAACTTGGGAGTGATGTATAGGAGGAAAGCATTTGCCAGCATCCTCTCCAACGTCTTACAGGACTGAACATTATTCAATAGCGCAAAACTATCAATAAATGCTGACTATAAATTTTGGTTTGTGGAAAGAGCCAGAGACTGAAATCACATTGTCTAACCTCAAAGAACTCCAAAAACATGACTGTAATTCTCAGTTGCAGTCTACTGAGAGTTGGGTAGGAGAAGCGAGGCCAGTTCCCTGAAGCCTTGGAAAGATTGACTGTGTGATGCCATGTTTTCTATTGCAGAAAACAATGCACAAGTCCCCTACCAATGCCAAACGGACATCAACAAATCAAATATTCTGAATGTATGTTTTGCTTAGTTCCCTGGTAATCTTACCTTAAGAACAAGGTCTACTGCAGTCACTGGGCAGATGTTTCTTTTTTTCAGTCAAGCAAAATGAAGGAATTGTTGGAATATCATGCTTTGCTGCCAGAAACTCTCAATAAAATGAACAGTTCCAGTGAAATACATTGCCAGAGGGATTGTGTCTGCTATCATTTGAACAACTGTTTAACTAATTACCTGCAGATGTGCAGGAAATCATGTGCAAAACCATGCTGTACTCACTTGCTACTATTTTACATGTAAACGCATTCTATGGCTTATCAGGATCTTTAACCGTAAACATTTGAGTGACAAATCTCCAACTGGACCCGGAGCAGTAGCCTACTGACTAAAGTCGACACCTTTGCAAGTGCCAGGATCCCACAGGGCTGCTTGCTCACTTGTATCCCGGCTGATCCACTTCCCATCCAGCTTCTTGCTTGTGACCTGGAGAAGCAGTCAAGGCCAGCCCAAAGCCTTGCGACCCTGTACTGGCATGGGAGACCTAGAAGCTCCTGGCTCAGCTCCAACTGTTGCAATCACTTGGAGTAGCTCAGCAAATGAAAGATTTTTCTGTCTCCTCATCCTCTCTGTAAATCTGACTTTACAGTAAGAATATTTTTTTAAAGATTTATTTATTTTTGGGTGGAAGCCAGACATGTAGAAAGGAGAGAGGACAATCTTCTGTCCAATGATTCCCTCCGCCAAGTGGCCGCAACAGCTGGAGCTGAGCCGATCTGAAGCCAGGAGCCCAGGTCCTCCTCCAGGTCTCCCACGTGGGTGCAGGGTCCCAAGGCTTTGGGCCATCTTCAACTGCTTTCCCAGGCCACAAGCAGCGAGCCAGATGGGAAGCGGGACTGCCAGGACTAGACGCAGTGCCCATATGGGATTCCTGCACATTCAAGGCGAGGACTTTAACTGCTAGGCCACCTCACCAGGTCCAAAATCTTAACTCTCCAACTAAAGTACTGAAGGCCAGTACATTGTGAGCTGAACATATCCCATGTTGGTAGCCCATTCCTAAACCAATGCTGGCCTTTTTTTCAAGGATAACTAGGCTGTCAGAATTACTCCATATGCACGGGGCTGAAACTTCCTAAACACACACACAAGCAAGAATTGTAAAGAAAGATGGCTTGTGTGAGCATGAACTTCACCCCATTAAGGTTCTTAAATAGTTATCTGCTTTTAGCTCATTTCCTACTAAAAATTCAAATGTCTCAATTTTCCATTAGGCTGTTACAGCTTCGTCTGTTAAGCATAGCCCCGCGTTCCCTAGCATCACCTCGTAGATCATTCTTGATCTCGGAGCTTCTGACGAGCTGTGTGGATTCCAAGTGAGATGTGCCTTACCGGAATTATGCATACATGTCAGTAAGGATTGTTTTCCATCATTTAGGGACCAAGTGATTTCTAGAAAAGCCATAATGTTGAGAGTACTTCCGAAGTTATTTACTGTTACGGCATGGTAGAGAAACTGACACGTGCGTTGGACTAGATGTTAATTTGTCAGCATTGGCCAGCAACATTCCTCGTGTAGACAAACGTGGGAGTAATGCTCAAATGCTCAATACCGAGATAGGAGAAGATCAGACAAAGATGAAAGTCTGACGCTTCTCTGCCTCATGGAGGTGTTTGAGGAAGTAGGAAGTGGGATGCTTCACAAAGTCCGTAAAAATGGAATCAAAAGAGAAGTTTCCATGCAGACTTGAAATCCATATGTTGGCTTTCATGATCATTCTCCACAAACATTTTAAAGACTGGTTGAAAGAGACAGTGTATGTGAGTTCTATAGCTCACCAATGTTAGGAAAAGTACACCTGTTCCTGGTTAAGTACCCAACTTGTGAGAATTCCATAATTTTTAGCTTGTATTTTCTGCCTTCTGGCTAGATGTGTTTTGGATTTTTATTCTTTGGACAGCAGTGGGTAAAAAGTGGAAAATTAATGATGATCAAATTAGACAATGGACCTACTTATTAGCTCTAGAGGAAGTCTAACTACAATGAAAATTAGACTTGTGGATTATTTGAGTTACAATTCCCTCACTTTTTTTTATGAAGTACGTTGCATTACGTGACAGTTTCATAGGCTCTGGGATTCCCCCAACCCCTCCCCATGCCATCCCCCCATGGTGGATTGTTCCACCTTGTTGCAGTATTACAGTTCAAATTAAGTCAAGATTCTTTCATAGCAACCATATAGTTTGCATAGTGTCCAGCATCTTATTGTCCAGATAACCTCCAGGTTTCTTGGGGAGACCATCTCTGGTCTGAAAATAGAGCTGGCAGAATATCATCCCAATCAATTAAAAGCCACAACAAAACATAGGCAACAATTTACAACATTATGGCATTAATTGACATGGTATTGAGTAATCAGTACGTTAAAATGCAAGTTCTTAACCACATCCTGTGAGTACTTCATTGGCATTTCAATTTTAGTTTATACACGGAACCGGCTTCTATACACCTTAAAATGGCTATAGGGTACTATTCAGCTGTCTCGTGTCTATTTTCATTGGAGTATTTAGCAGTTTATAGTGTTAAAACATAATTTTGCTGAACTTGGCAGATTTTAGGATAGTCTAAACTGGCTTATAACTCTGACAAGGCATTTGTCAACAGTTGAGGTGCAGACCAGTTTTAGGAGTGGTGTGCAGAGAAATCTTCAATGCCTTAGTGAGGAGTAACCAATCTTTGTGTCCTGTCTAGTAAGGTATGTGTTAGTTCACGCCGACCATTTCCTCCTGGTTCTAAGCTTTCCTTGTTGTTCTCTATCCTAATGTTTTTTTTTTTTTTGGCGGGGTGGGGGGTCTCTGCAGTGACCCTGATGGTCCTTGCAGGAGAGGGTGGGGATCCAAAGTTGGAACTAAGTAAGGATCAGAGAAAGCTCCTCTCCCTAGTCCCAAAGGAAGTTTACTGTTCTTCTGTTTCTGCAGACTGCTCAGGGCTGCTGGCTGTTGTTTCAATGACCTTGGATCCTGCCAGGAAGGATTTGGGCTTCTTCCATCCCATGTGGGAGATCCAGACGGGGGTGGATGACCTCAGAATTCTCAGGCTCCGAAGGCACTCCAATTCCCTATGTTCTTCTTGGCGGTTGGGATGTAGTCCTTGCTGCCCGTAGTGATAGTCCTTGGTGAGGATCCGGGAGTCTACAGGGTTGGGATACAAGCCTCCTCCTGTCCACCTGCTCCACTCTGGGGTGCCCCCCCTGCTCTGTGTGTACGACCTGTTAAGAGATTGTCAGGATCGCTCTTGATTCCCCCTATATGTCTTTGTAGTTTGAGTTACTTGTTCCATTCCTGACAGGTTATACTTCACGTCTTCCTCACATTCTAAGCAGATGGAAGATTTCTCTGCTCTCCCACCCCATTTCCAAGTAGCATAGGGTCTTAAAAGTATATCAGGTTTTACAATTCTTTGATGTAGATCATAAGCAGTTTGACTCACATTGATTGTTGGTTCATTGGTTACATCACAATATCTTATTGCATGAGCTATAGACTGTTTGTTCTTGGAATAATACTACAATTTACAGGTACTGTTTTTCAAACTGGCATCATTTCATCTTAAATTAAGGCAAATATGTGGTATCTAACCTTCTGGGATTGGCTCATTTTCCTTAGCATTATGGTTTCCAGTTGGGCCCATTTGGCCACAAAGAACTGCATTTTGGTTTTTTTAATAGCTGAATAGTATTTCATGGAGTAGATGAACCATAGCTTTCTTATCCAGTCTTCTGCTGATGGGCATTTTGGTTGCTTCCATGTTTTTGCAATTACTGATTGTGCTGCTATGATCATAGGGGTACATGTTGGTTTCTCATGAAACAGATGTTTTGGATGTATTCCTAGGAGTGCTATTGCTGGATCATACGGTATGTTGATTTTGAGTTATGTGAATGTTCTCCATACTGATTCAATAGAGGCTGTACCAACCTGCAGTCCCACCAACAGTGGAGTAGGGTTCCCTTTTCCCCGCTTCCTCACCAGCAGGTGTTGTTGGTGTTTCTTTGTATGTGTGCAATCCTTACTGGCATTAGGTGGTACCTCATTGATGTTTTCATTTGGATTTCCCTTATTGCCAAGGAACTTGAGCATTTTTTCATATGTATTTTTGGTTAGGTTTATCCCAGACACTTCATAGTTTTCTGTTATTTTGAATGATATCTTGCTGATTAGATCCCTTTCCATCTTGGGGCTGTTTGCATGCACTATAGCTGTGTTTTGTTACGTCATTTTGTACCCTGCCACTCTACCAAACTCTCGTATAAGTTCTAGCTGTCTCTGTATTGAGTCTCTTGTCTCTTCTAATAAAACATAACACATCGCCATGGAGGAAAAAGACACAAGGTGTAGTTAAGCGAGGGAGTGAAAGTGAGGGTTTGTTCTTTGTGGCAGACTGTAAGAACAAAAGGTGAATTGTTGAATATTTTTCACCATTGCAAAGAATCTTGCTGGTAAAATAATGCACAGGCAAAACCTGATAGTTCCAATTGTTTGCATGTAATAGTTAGCAGACACATGTCTCCATAATTTTCTCATTAAATCAGTATGAATGTTCCACAACAATTAAAATCCTCATGTTTTAAGTTTCTGGTTACTTGAATATATAAGGTGGTCATAATTTTAAATGCAACTTTTTACATTTTTAAGATCAATTGACACAAATATGCATCCACGGGGACTCTGTAAGGTTTTGCTGCATGTAAAGCAAACATTGGGTAGTGATGAAATGGGGGTGAATAGATCTAGTTATGTGGTGAAACACTCAAATTCCTTCCATCTAGCTTTATATGTATTAACTGTATGTTATATATAATGTGTAGATGCGTCCACATATGTATGTACACACAGCATGTTATTGGTAACTGTCATCACCTTGTCATACTGTAGAACACCAGAACTTAGTTCTTCTACCCAGCCATTACTTTCAACTTGTCCGTCAGACTTCTCCCATTTTTTCTATCCCTCTCCCTTCTTCCCCCCAATCTGTGATATTATTCTAAATTCACATGAGATCAACTTTAAATTCCAAACAATGTTTCAAAAAGTTTGTAGAAGACAGAATTAAAGATCTGTTTATCTTGATGAAAAAGGTCTTAAAATTTGCGTTTTTCGTAAAATGAACACCATGAATGCATATACAGTTCTTCACAATAGACCCTAGTGACCTTTCACCTTTCTCTAGTGTTGGTTAGATTTCGTTTCTCAGCTCTCCTCTAATTTCTTTTCGCTGTTTTTAACATTTATTTTATTTTCATTACAAAGTCAGATATACAGAGAGGAGGAGAGATGGAGGAAGATGTCCCATCTGATGATTCATTCCCCAAGTGAGTGCAATGGCCCGTGCTGCACCGATCCAAAGCCAGGTGCCTGGAGCTGCTTCCAGGTGTCCCATGTGGGTGCAGGGTCCCAAGGCTTTTGACTGTCTTTGACTGCTTTCGCAAGCCACAAGCAGGGAGCTGGATGGAAAGTGAAGCTGCTGGGATTAGAACCAGCACCCATACAGGATCCTGGAGCGTTCAAGGCAAAGACCTTAGCTGCTAGGCCACGCCGCCGGGCCCAGCTCTCTAATTTCATTTCAATGTTTTGTTTCTAGGTTAGTCTATAAGTTTGCTGGTTTTATTTCTTTTGGAAATAACCTTTGTTTCACTGATCTTTCATGTTTTTCTCTTCATTTACTGGTTTGATCTTTATTTCTTTACTAACTTTGGGATTTAGTTTATTCTGCCTTCTCTAGATACCCAAAATGCACCTAACCTGTTTGAAACCTTTCCATTTTTTTATGTAGGCATTTAATGCTTCAACCTTTACTTAGTATTTCTTTAGATGTCTTATGTAAGGTTTGAAATGCTGTATTTTCATTTCATTCAATTTTTAAGTTTTCTTTTGGATTTCTTCCACATTTCTTCTTTGGATTTCAGGATCATAATATTTAATCTGCAGATGGTTTTGTTTTCAAGATTTATTTGAAAGGCAGATGTTACAAAGAGAAGATTTTCTGTCCACTGGTTCACTCTCCAAATGGCTGCAATGGCCGGAGCTGAACCAATCCCAAGCCAAGAGCCAGGAGCTTCTTTGAGGTCTTCCACACAGGTGCAGGGTCCAAGCACGAGAACTATCCTCCACTGCTTTTGCAGGCCATAAGCTGAGGGCTAGATGGGAAGTGAGGCCCCCGGAACATGAACCAGTGCCCACATGGATGCCGGTGTGCAAGGTGGAAGATTAGCCTCTTGAGCCACAGGGCCAGCCCCTCAATCTATGGCTTTATATTACCAAATTTGTCTGGATTTATATTTTTGTGATTAGAAAAGATATGATGTACTTTTTGTTGTGGTTTAATATGTGGTCTTAGAGAAAGTTTAGTGTATTCAAGTACATATTCTAAAGCTATTGCAATGAATGCTGTGTCAGTGTCTGTATACCCTAGAACTGTGGTTTTTCTTTTTGGTTTTTTTTTTTTGTTTGTTTTGTTTTTGTTTTTTTTTTGGCTTGACTGACATGTTAGTTGATTCCTTAACTCCACTTTTCTTGATCTGGAGCTTGACTCTCCCTTCAGATATGTATGTGTTTTTTTAAAAGATTTATTTTGTTACAAAATCAAATATACAGAGAGGAGGAGAGATGGAGGAAGATCTTCCGTCTGATGTTTACTCCCCAAGTGAGCACAATGGCCGGTGCTGCGCCGATCCAACCAGGAACCTCCTCCAGGTCCCCCATGCAGGTGCAGGGTCCCAAGGCATTGGGCTGTCCTCGACTGTTTTCCCAGAGCACAAGCAGGGAGCTGGATGGAAAGTGGAGCTGCTGGGATTAGAGCTGGCATCCATATGGGATCCCGGGGCATTCAAGGCGAGGACTTTAGCCACTAGGCCACACTGCCGGGCCCTCCCTTTAGATATAATAAGGCTTTTTAAGAAAATGACATGCTGTGGCATTGGATATATAGTACCCAATCTGTCCTATCTTATTGTTGAATTAATTGCTTGATCACTATCTGATGATCTTTGTATCTTTTTATAGCTTTTGGCTGAAGTGTATTTTGTTTAATGCACTACTCCTGCTTGCTTTAGGTTTCCACTTAGGTAGAACATTTTTTTCCATCTTTTCACCAGTGTGTGTCTTTACTAATGAGTTTCTTAAAGTACATATCCTTGGTTATTTTTTAATCCGTTTAGCCAAACTATATCTTACCTGGGAGTGTGGTCCATTGACTTTCAAAGCTGTTGCTAATAAGTAGTAACAGTAAGTAGTAAGTAGTAACAGTTGTTATTAGTAAGTAATCTATCCACTTAAAAATTAGTTGGTTTCTTCTGAGTATTCTTCATCCAGTTATGGGTGAGCTTCAAAGTTTTCCATTTTGGGCCCAGCACGATAGCGTAGTGGTTAAAGTCCTCACCTTTCACATGCCAGGATCCCATATGGGCACTATTTCTAATACCGGCGGCTCTGCTTCCCATCCAGCTCCCTGTTTGTGGCCTGGGAAAGCAGTCAAGGATGACCCATAGCCTTGGGACCCTGCACCCACATGGGGGGCCCTCGCTCCTGGCTTCGCACTGACTGAGCTCCAGCCATTGCTGCCACTTGGAGTGAGCTATCAGACGGAAGATCTTCCTCTCTGTCTCTCCTCTCTGTATATCTGACTTTGTAATGAGAATAAATAGAAGTTTTGCATGTTCTCATGATGCTAGCCTGCTACCTTTTATTTGTTCTGTCTGTACATTTCCCTCAAACAAGTTTTAGGAGGCCAGTTGATTCTGATGACTTTTCTGACTTTCACTCATTTTGGAGAATGTTTTTCAATTTATAAAGGATAGTTCTACTCAGCCAAGTATTTTTGGCTGATAGGCTTACTTTTTCTTCACAACTTGAAATAAACCATTCAATTCCCTCTTGGCCTATAAAATTTCTGTTTGACAATGTTGTTCGTTTAGTGGAGGTCCCCTTGAAAACGACAGTGCTTTCCTTTTGAGAATGAACAATTGTTTGTACTTAAAACAGCTGGACCACAATAGGTCAAGGGAACGTGGATCTTTTCTGATCCTGTCAATTGACATCCTATGGGCCTTCTGTACTTGGAGGTGTACTTATTAAGATCAGGGAAGTTATGAGCTGTTTCATTGAATATGCGGCATACTCTCTTCCTCTCAGGAATTCCAAGAAAGTGTTCATTTCAGTAAGGTCTCAAAGCTCTCGGGCTGCTTTCATTCCCTTTCTCACATTTTTTTAAAAGCTGGCTAGAAAATATTGAACCTGTCTTCAAGTTCAAATATTTTTTTAATTCTGTTGATCCTCATTTATCTTGACTTTCAACTATTTTCATTTTTAATTTTTCTTTAAGAAATACTTGATTTGCAAGGTAGATAAAGAGGGGGAGACAGATCCTCCATCTCAATGGCTGACATCAAGGCCTGGGCCACTGGATAGCCAGGAGCCTGGAGCTCTGTCCCTCTTGTAGATGACAGGGACCCAAGTACCTCTGCCCTCTTCTGCTGCCTCTGCAGACATATTAGCAGACATCTGGATCCAAGGTAGAATGGCCAAGACTTGAATCGGAGCTCATAGGAGATCAGTACACAGGCAGTAGCTCAGCCTGCTGCTCACAAGAGCCAGTCCACAGTTGATTTTGTAATATCTGTTCAATTCCTCAAGGTCAGTCCTTGCCAAATTTCTCATATCATGCATTGATTTTCTAATTTCATTTTCTGTTGAAGTGTCTTATGTCTTTTTGAGTGTTCCACATCATTCTTTTTGGATTCTTTATTTTATTGGAAATGCAGGTTTACAGAGAGAAGCAGAGACACAGAAATATCTTCCATCCACTGGTTGATTCACCCAGTGTCCAGAATGGCCAGAGCTGAGCCAATCCAAAGCCAGGGGCTTCTTCCAGAACTCCCTCATGGGTGCACAGTCCCAAGGCTTTAGGCTGTCCACTACTGATTTCCCAGGCCACAAGCAGGGAGCTGGACGGGAAGCAAAGCATCTGGTATTAGAACCAGTGTCCAAATGGGATCCCGGCATGGTTGAAGTGAGGACTTTAGCTACTAGGCTACTGCACCAGACCCCTTAACTGCCAAGCTATTGCGCCAGACCTCTCCCATGTAAATTC
Organism: Ochotona princeps; assembly: GCF_030435755.1. Taxonomy (NCBI): domain Eukaryota; kingdom Metazoa; phylum Chordata; class Mammalia; order Lagomorpha; family Ochotonidae; genus Ochotona; species Ochotona princeps. Next base: position 9,559 of record NW_026696595.1, on the reverse strand, counting down.
TCAAATTTACTAGCATTCCTATGTATGCACTCTTAATTCTAATGTCGGTGTACACTAGGTATGAATGTTAAACACTTCAACAATGTGGTAGTAGTATCTTATAGTATAGACAATTCTATATGTAAAACTTGCAAGGTTCATTTCTCAACATGCTTAAGCCTTTAGTATTTTGTCCCAGCTTTTCCATTCTACGATAGCCATACTTCTGTAGGACAATATTCTACAAGCAATTCTCTTCCTTAATAACCTGCTTATTTGCTCGATTTACATTTAGAAACAATCATGTAAGACTCCAAATTAAGACATTCTATAAATAAAAACATACCACATTTTAAATACTATTGCTTTAAGCAAGTCTTACCCTTTTCTCCCAATTTGTAGAAACACGTTTTAACACAAACCTGCCTCAAAACCGGGAATGAGAAATTTTTCCAATAACCTTCTCGATGATGAGGGAATTTCCCCTTCTCAAATCGCAGGTGATAATCACAATGAGTACGTGAAGGAGCCCAAGGTCCTGAATTCGTTCCAAAGGGCAGACTGCAAGCATGCGCCTCCCTTTTGCACGGCTGGTAAGTCTGGAGCTGCTTCTTGGCTTCTGTTTTATTTTATTACTTTTTTAAAGATTTATTTATTTTTATTGCAAAGTCAGATATACAGAGAGGAGGAGAGACAGGGAGGAAGATCTTCCATCCAATGATTCACTCCCCATCTGAGCCGCAACGGCTGGTGTGCGCCAATCTGAAGCCGGAAACCAGGAACTCCTCTGGGTCTCCCACGCGGGTGCAGGGTCCCAAAGCTTTGGGCCATCCTCGACTGCTTTTCCGGGCCACAAGCAGGGAGCTGGATGGGAAGTGGAGCTGCCGGGATTAGAACCGGCATCCATATGGGATCCCGGGGCGTTCAAGGTGAGGACTTTAGCTGCTAGGCCACGCCGCCGGGTCCGCTTCTGTTTTATTGAATTCAAGAGAACCAAAAAATTTCAATTTGGCTGTTGTCTTAACTAATGCATTCCTAGATAGTCTCTTATCAATAAGATGAAAATCACTTAAAAGGAGATGTTAAAACACTGTTGTTCTTCACAAGGAATCAGACTTCAATTCCATTGTCTTACAGGAAAATTCAGAAATTATACACATCATAACCAATTTCACTATCTAATTTCAAACTGTTTTTCCTGTAAGGCAAAATCTCACTTCTTTCTAAATAAGAACAAATAATTTAAAATCTGGACCAATTTCATGATTAGGAAACATTTTGACCAATGGACATAAATACTCATTTACTTTATGCTAAATTTGATGCCTCATATGCTATTTTATAATATTGTGAGCTTACAATCAAATTCTTTTAAATGACAATTATATTATCCAAGTTCTGTCTCAATCTTTGAAGGTTCTAGGGATCCTACTGGAACTTTCAAAGTCAGGAGACTTGGTTTCAAACTCTGAAGAATTGAGGTGTAAATTAAAGTACACTTAACATGTAAATGAATATGTGAATGGATACTGAATTTTAGACCTGATCAGTGCCAGGACAACACTGTAAGCTGAAGACTAAGCAGCAAGAAAACGGTATAGGAGCCTTAGCACAGCAGAGGTGGGGAGTCGGGTCTGACCAAGTCCTGTTAGATGAGTTAGACCTCTCTCAAATTACGTACCAGGAGAGAGAAAGGGGGCCAGTCGTGGTCCGTCCCATCTTGTCTGTCAGTCATACACAGACCCAATTCTGAACAAGAACAACTAAATTCACGACACAGATAGAAGTCTTGTCTGGACAGAAGTAATAGGACTCTAACTGACTAAACAAACATGCACAATCACTACACACGTCAGAACAGACATAAAATTCAACCTTTTGTGACTTCCAACCTCTTCTTTGACATACTTCAACCTGGAAATGTTTCGTAAAGCAAGCACATAGGTTCATCTCGTGCTTAGCGTTAATTTAACAGTGGATTTGGTCCACTGGTTACTTTTATGTATAACTGCTAGATGAAGTTACAGAACAAGTTTCCATTTTTTTCTTATGAATGTTACATCGCTTATGTCTTACCCTGTCCCTCCCAGCTAGGGGTTAGGGCTATGAGGTAGAGCTAGAGAAATTCAGGCCTTAAGGGTGGCCTGGGTGAGGTCAAGAGAAAGTGGAAAAGCAGATAAAGGCAAAGGTGAAAGTGGCTACAATGGAGAGGAAATCTGTGTGCTACCCAGTGAGGAGAGCAAATGGAGACCTTCAAACGGGGGGATGGGCCCGCCCTCGCAGCAAGACCAGGATCATGGGGTGATGGGATTATCATCCAGCCTTACATATGCCTGAGCCAATTCTAGGAGCAAATGTACACCATAAAGGCTGTCGGAGATCTCGCAAAAGAATCCTTTCATCTAAAGTTTCGCTAAAACTACAGCAAATAGTTCCTTCTACTGTGCTGATCGTTGACATGGCTCAGAATAGGTTACATAGACAAGATTGGACAGAAAAACGTCTGCTGCAGCCCCTCTTTCTTCCTCATGGTTTGTTGGTAAAAGGGCAGGATTTTCCCAATCCAAGCAATTGAAAGAGGTGACCCACTTCTATGGCAAATAATGGCAGTCAATGGTGCTGAGGTAACCTTGAAGGGAGGCTGCCAGCCTGTTGCTGTTTCTTTGAACCCATTCAAAATCATTCATTCGAGCCGGGCTGCGTGGCCTAGCGGCTAAAGTCCTGGCCTTTAACGTGCCGGGATCCCCTATGGACGCCGGTTCTAATCCCGGCAGCTCCACTTCCCATCCAGCTCTCTACTTGTGGCCTGGGAAAGCAGTCGAGGATGGTCCAAAGCTTTGGGACCCTGCACCCGCGTGGGAGACCTGGAAGAGGTTTCTGGTTCCCGGCATCAGATTGGCACGCACCAGCCCGTTGTGGCTCACTTGGGGAGTGAATCAGTGGATGGAAGATCTTCCTCTCTGTCTCTCCTCTATGTATATCCGGCTTTCCAATAATAATAATAAAAAAACAAATCACTCCTTCAAGAAGGGACAACAAGCTTTGCTGGTTCAGTCTTCACACCTAAAGGCTAGCTCTCTAACCCCAATCAAATGGCAGATCTAATTCAGAAGGTAAGTATAAGCTCTGGGCACCCCTCCAACAGACAGATGCACCCACTGGAGGGGACTGCCCTCCTGGACAAGGGCAGCCATAAGCATGAAAGAATTTGAAAATGTTCACACTTGAAACAATTTCTTAGGGCAATAATCAGCAAGTAGCCTTGGCCCAGGGAGAGTTAGGCTCGCTCCTGGCATGGCTTTAAGTCCTGCATTCCAGGAATCACACTCCACTGGGCAGTTCCCTTCAGGGATAACCCTAATGGGAAAGGCCTGGAGTACCTCACGCAGCCCAAACAGAATGCTTGCAACTGGGGCTGTGCTCTGACTTCCCTTGAGCTGGGGGTGGTTTCCTGCCCTCTGAGCTGCCCAGAAGCTCTGGTTGGGGCTGCTGAGGTGGGCCAGGGCCAATGTCCTGAGCATCAGTTTTCCTCTTCCCTTGCCAAGCAATGTGGGAAAATAAATTAACCAATGTTACCGACGGGTGCCAATCTGACCAGGGTCCCTCAGACCTTGAGTGCCTGAGCACCTAGGATTTCTAACCCTCGAAACTTCAGCATGTAATTTAGCGCCTTAAGCACAGGATGATCAGGTTCCTCACCATTACTGCCCATGTTTAAGGACAGTAGAGGAGAGTGGTCCTCGGATACCCAGTCGGGTTGTCTGGCCAAGGAGATCCTGTGCAGAGTTTTGGGTAATGCCCAAGTGTCACATTGGACAGAAACCGCCAGTCCTCACACAAGTTCACCCCAGAGCCATGCATCCAAGGCCATCTCTCAAAGCAGGAGATGAGAGGTTAGGCGCAGCATTGTCTTTTTCCCTATCACCTACCTTAACTTCAAGCTGTCAGGGGATTCGACTGGAGATAAAGCTGGGAATGGGGGCGGGGGGTGTGTGACCACCTTCGTGCAGAGCTGTGGGGTGCCAAGGGTCACTTACACAGAGTACACTACAGCTCGACAGGAGGATTACAGCACTAAAGTTGAGTCCCAAGAGAAGAAGGCGACCTGAAGAACCACAACTTGTGTGAGGATGTGCTTCACTCAGGAGGAGCGAGGAGGGGGCAGGGGTGGAGGGGAGGAGCAGAATGGGGGGCCCCGCAGCTGGAGGGGAGGAGCGGAGTGGGGAGCTGCCACGGGTGGAGGGCAGGGGAGCAAAGTGGGGGGGCCTTGGCTGGAGGGGAGGGGAGCCAGGGAGCAGAGCAGAGTGGGGCCCCTCGGCGGGAGGGGAGGGGAGGGGAGCCTGGGAGCAGATCGGAGCAGACTGGGGGGCCCCGCAGGAGGGGAGCTGCAGTTTGGACGGGAGGTCACGGAGCTGAGCTGAGTGGGGGGCATCCCGCAAGGAGATCCTGGGGTCTCGCAGCAGACCAGAGCAGCAGAGCAGCAGAGCAGCAGAGCCCCTTCGGAGCGAGGCCCCCCCCCACCCCGAGGAGGTGGCCAGGGTCCAGGAGCAGAGCGACTGCAAGGGAGGGGATGGGAGCCAGGGAGCAGAGCAGAGTGGGGCCCCGTGGCTGAAGGGGAGGGGAGCCGTGGAGTGGATCTGAGCAGACTGGGTGGCCCGTGCGGGAGGGGAGCCCTGGAGGGGAGCCCTGGAGCGGAGCAGAGAGGGGGGTCCCGTTAGTGGAGAGGAGTGGAGCCCCGGAACTGAGCGGAGGGTGTGGTCGCAGAGCAGAGTTAGTGGGGATCCCGTAAGGAGGGGGCCGATGTCACACAGCTGAGCCACAGAGCAGCAGAGCAGCAGAGCCACATTGGAGCAGGGCGGAACCGAGAGGAGTGGGCCGGGGTCCTCCAGCAGAGCCCTTTCTGTGCCGGGAGGCCCCGCGAGGAGGGGGTGGGGTCGCTGAGCAGAGCAGCAGAGCAGCAGAGCCCCTTAGGAAGTGGCCCTGGGTCCAGGGCAGAGCAGCAGAGGCCCTTCTGAGCAGGGAAGCCCCGCTAAGCCCCACCAAGGAATGCTCCACCCTCCTCCAGGGGCATCCTTGATTCAAGACTCTTTCTGCTGCAGACCACCTGTGGACCATCAGCTGCCACTGATGTGCCACCTGAACCAAGAAACCCCAACAGCTGACGTGTCTTCTCCACAGAGGCTTTCTCACCAGGAGAGGTAGAGTAGCAGCATGCCTGGATGCCTTGTTGGTGCCCGCTGCTCTCTCAGCATGGAACAGCCAAATTTGTGCCAGCAAAGGGGACAGGTACTTTCACCGGCCTGTTGAAAGAGCTGCTGAAGAAACTGGTAAGGGATGGAGTCGGGTGGTTCGGGTTTTGGCAGTTGGGGAGGGGTCCTAAGGTGTCAAGCCTCAGCCTGCGAGGCAGTTCAGCTGTATGGGTGCTGCTTCAAGACCTGACAGCATCCTCTGCAGTCCAGCTTCCTGCTGATGGTGCTAGGAGAGCAGCGGAGGATGCTGCAGGAGCTTGTGCCCCTGTGGCCCCTGTGGCCCTGTGCCCCTGTGGGACATGTGGAGGAAGCTTCTGGTATCCGGGCTTGTCCTGGCCCAGCCACATCTGGCTCTGGTGGTGGTCCCTGGGGAAGTGAGGCAGCAGATGCAAGAAAGATTGCTCTCTCTCCCTCTCTGTTCCTTTGTGTTTCAAACAAAATATGACAGATCCAGGCAGGCACTCAGGCAAGAAGGAAGGAAGCAAAAGAAAGCTGCTGTCCTGGGTGGTAGGGAGTGTGCTGTGTGCTGTGCTGTGGCTCTAGACTGCTTTTGTCTGCCAATGCAGACCCCAAGAGTGTGCGTAGGGCTTCTGTCCTGCTGATTAGCACTGATGGTTCGCAGATGAGTTACCCAGAAAACTTTCCGGAATCCAGAAGCAGAGGAACCTCCTCCCTGCTGAGGTTCAGCAGCAGAGGATCATCCTCCCTGCTGGGGACTGCAGCAGAGGACACTCCACCCTGCTTGGGTGCGGCAGCAGAGGACCCTAATCCCTGCAAGGTCCAGCAACAGAGGACCCTCATCCCTGCTGCTGGACACCAGCAGAGAGGAAGCATCAGAGGTCCTTCCTCTCTGCTGTGGTCCAGCACCAAAGAACCATCCTCTCTGCTGGACCGCAGCAGAGAGGAAACCGCAGAGGACCCTCCTCTCTGCAGCTATAGTACAGAACCACAGGACCTACTCTGCTTCTGGGGTCCGGTAGAAGAAGACCCTCCTTGCTGCTGGGTTCTGGCACCAGAGGACCCTCCTCTGCTGGTGGGGTCCATCAGCAGAGGGCCATCCTATGCTGCTTATGTACGGAACAGAAGACCTCCTCTGCTGTTGGAGTCTGACAACAATGGAGCCTCCTCAGCTGCTTTGGTCCATCAGCAGAGGACCCTTTTTTCTGCTGGGGTCTAACACGACAGGACACTTGTCTCTGCTAGTTTCCAGCAGAGAGGAAGCAATAGAGGATCCTCCCCTCTGCGGGAGTCTGGAAGCAGAGGACCCTCCTGCTTCTGGATTTCAGCAGCAGAGGACTTTCATCTGCTGATGTACCCCAGCAGAGAGGAAGCAGCACAGGAACCTCCTGTTCTGCTGGGGTCTGGCAGCAGAGGACCCTCCTCTCTGCTGGGGTCTGGAAGCAGAGGACCCTCCAACCTGTTGTTGTTTGGCAGCAGAGGAACTTCCACAGTGTTGGGGTGGAGCAAAGAGCAAGTAGCATAGATACCTCCTCCTCCATGCTGTGGTCCAGCCGCAGAGGACCCTCCTCTGCAGCTGAACCTCAGCAGAGAGGAAGATGCAGAGGATCCTTGTCTCCTGCTGGACCCCAAAGAGAGGATGAAGCAGAGAACCCTGCTCTCCGCTGGGGTCCGGCAGCAGAGGACTCCTCCCTGCTGAAGTCAGGCAGCAGAGGACCCTCTTCCCTGCTGGGATCCGACAGCAGAGGACCCTCCTCTCAACTGGATTCTGGCAACAGAGGACCCTCCTCCATGCTGGGGTCTGGAAGCAGAGGACACTCCTCTGCTCCTGGGATCTGGCACCAAAGGATCCTCCTCTGCTTCTAAAGTCTGGCAGCAGAGGATTCTCCTCCCTGCTGGGGTATGGCAGCCGGGGAACCTCCTGCCTTCCGGGGTCCAACAGCAGACGACCCTCCTCTTCTGTGGGACCCCTGCAAAGAGGTTCTCCCCTGCTACTAGACCACAGCAGAGAAGAAGTTGAAGAGGACCCTCCCCTCATGCTGCACCCCAGGGAGAGGACGCAGGAGAATACACTCCTCTTCTGCTGGGGTCCGGCACCAGTGGACTCTCCTCTCTGCTGTACCCCAGCAGAGAGGAAGCTGCAGAGGACACTCCTCTCCTGCTGGGCATCAAACAGAGGAAGCAGTAGAGGATACTCCTGTTCTGCTGGGGTCTGGCAGCAGAGGTCCCTCCTCAGTGTTAGCGCCAGGGAGCATAGGAGCCTCCTCTCCTAATGGGGTCCAGCACCAGAGGACACTCTTCCCTGATGGACTTGGGTCTAGCAGCAGGGTTCCTCCTGTCTGCTGGAGTCCAGCAGCAAATAATCCTCTTTTCTGCTGGGGTACAGCAGCAGAGGACCCTACTCTCTGCTGATGTTCGGCACCAGAGCACCCTCTTCTTTGCTGAGGTCTGGGAGCAAAGGACCCTCCTCTCTGCTGGGGTCCGGCAGTGGAGGACCCTCCTCTCTTCTGTGGTCCTGCACCAGAGTATCCTCTTCCGCTCCTGGGGTTCCACACCAGAGGACCACCTCCCTGCTGCTGGGGTCCGGGCCCATAGGACACACCTCTACTGCTGGGGTCTGGCACCAGAGGACCTTCATCTCTGCTGGGATCCGGTACCAGAGGACCCCCCTCATCTGCTGGCATCCGGTACTGTAGGAACCCCCTCTGCTGCTGGGGTCCAGCAGAATAGGACCTCCCTCTGCCTCTGGCATCCGTCAGCAGAAGACTAGCTTCTGCTGCTGGTATCCAACAGCAGCGGATCCCCTTCTGCTGCTGTCGTCTGTCAGCAGAGGATGCTGCTCTTCTGCTGGGGTCCCACAGTAGAGGACTCTTTTCTGCTGCTGCACCCTTGCAGCAGAGGCCTTCCTTTGCTGCTGGACCACAGCAGAGAGGAAGTTGCAGAGAGCCTTCGTCCCATACTGGACCCCAAAGAAAGGACGCAGCAGAGGACCTAATCTTGTGATGGCGTCTGGCAGCAGAGGACCCTTCTCTCTGCTGGGGTCTGGTACCAGAGGACACTCCTCAGCTGTTGGCATCCAGCAGGAGAGGACTCCCCTTCTTTGCTGGGGTCTGACACCATAGGATCCCCCTATGCTTCTGTTGTCTGGCAGCAGAGTACCCCCCTCTATTGCTGGGTTCTGACACCAGAGGATCCCCCCTGCTGCTATTGTCTGGCAGCAGAGGACACCCACTCTGCTGCTAGGATCCGGAACCAGAGTACCCCTCTCTGCTGCTGGAGTCTGGCAGCAGAGGACCTTTCTCCCTTCTGAGGTCCTGCACCAGAAGACCCTACTAGGTTGCTCGGGTCGGGCACCAGAGGACCCAACTCTGCTGCTGAGGTCCGGCCACAAAGGTCCTTCCTCCTTGCTATGGTACGGCAGCAGAGGACCCTCCTCCCTGCTCGGGTATGGCAGAACAGGACCATCCTCTGCTGCTGGGGTCCGACACCAGAGGACACCCCTCTCTGCTGAGTTCCGAAACCAGAGTACCCTAGTCTCTGCTGGGGTCGAGCAGCAGGGACCCTCCTTACTCCTGGGGTCCAGCAGCAGAGGACGCTGCTCTGCTGCTGGGTTCATACAGCAGAGGACCCTCCTGCCATCTGGGGTCCGACAGCAGAGGACCCTCGTTTGCTTCTATTCCGGCATCAGAGGAACCTCCTGTGCTGCTCGGGTCCGGCATCAGAAGACTCCTCTCTGCTGGAGTCTGGCAGCAGAGGCCCCTCCTCCCAGCTGGGGTCAGGCAGCAGAGGACCATCCTTTCTGCTGGGGACTAGTACGAAAGACCCTCCTCCCAGCTGTGGTCCTGCAGCAGAGGACCCTCCACTGCTGTTGTGTCCGGTAGCAGAGCACCCTCCTCTGCTTAGGAACCCCAGCAGAAAGGAAGCAGCAAAGGACCCTCCTCTCTGCTTTGGTCCAGCAGCAAAGGACCCTCCTCTCTGCTGTGGCACAGCAGAGAGAAAGCAGAAGAGGAGCCTTTACTCAGCTGGGGTCCCGCAGCAGAGGACCTTCCTCTTCTGCTGTGTTCCAGCAGCAGAGGATCCTCCTCTACTGCTGGACTCCTGCCTCCGAGCATCATCCTCTGCTGCTGGACCACAGCAGAGAGTAAGTTACAGAGGACACTCATCTTCTGCTGGACCCCTAAGAGAGGACAAAGAGGAGGACCCTCCTCTCTGCTGGGTTCCGGCAGTAGAGGAAACTCCTCTGCTGTGGTCTGGCAGCATAGGACCTTCCTCTGCTAAGGGGTGCGGCAGCAGAGAACACCCCCCTTCTGCTGGGGTGCGGCCCCAGAAGACCCTCCTAAGCAGCTGGGGTCCAGTAGCAGAGGTCCTCCTCT